>NC_056748.1:767650427-767730427 GCF_019279795.1 Protopterus annectens
ATGTGTACTGTGCGTTTAGCAGTTGTGCTGCCTATTGTGTGCAATACTGATATTTGGAATAGTATCTGTACACCTGTGACTGTTGACTGTTGATCCACTGTTGTTTACCACACTCACAGTAGCAATGCCACAGTTGTGGCCACTGACAAACTGTGTCATATTCTTGTAGGTCCCTCTGGTGTGATAGCAGGGCAGACGATACATGCTGGTAAGTGTGTTAACACTTTAATATTGGTAATGAAATGTGCATGTCATAGGTGAGGTGCAGGCCATGTACACATAACACACCTACACATAATGCATGCTGTGCATGTTTGCTGTGAGACATCAATCATCTCAGTAAAGTCAGTAGCTGCCTCAATCACATGCAATGCACAGTGCAGCAGACACAATTGTGGCAACACTGTACTGCTACTGCACATTGGATATGCATAGTTGCTGCAGCTGTACACAACAGAACATGTTCATCATACGCAGTACACAAAAACATGCTACATTTGGCATTACCACACACCCGCTGTAAGGTCACACTTCAGTATCCCACATGTCATGCACACACACATGATGTACCTCAGGGTTAGAGGCCTATCATGGGGCTGTGCAACACTCTGCAACACATAACACAGTCATGTTAGGCAATGCTCCCTATTGGGCACCTCACACACCCATGTACAAAGTGGCTGTGTAATTGTGAACGTAGCCACGGCACTGCAGTTCAGGTACTGCATGCTAGGCAGTGGTCTTGCACACATTAGTAGCTGTGAGTGACCACAAGATGCATGTTGATGATGGCACAGGGTACTACACCCCATCCAGTTGCAGTGACCACAGTACTACTCATAGCAGTCATTGTTTTGCACCTCAATGGTGTGTGTGTGCAAACATATGCACCTATACACATTATGCATAGCATGTTGTGTGTGTGCTTACATATGCCAGTATACACAATATGCACAGCAGTCACCATCCATACAAAGTGTCACATATATGTCCTGGAATGCTAGTGGGTGTATAGGTCACATGACACACATTGGGTATGTGTGGTGTATAATGCTGCAGTCGTGTAGCATGCCATGCCATGTCTTGCACCGACATATCTGCAATATGTCCCACACTCACCATAACCACTGTACACTGGCCATGTCGAGCATTGGGATTCCTTCTCGTCAACATGCACCACTCATCCTGTGTGTGTACATAGCATGCATGTGCTACACCCGTGCCCACTATTATCTGCTATGGACACAGACACTGTACTCAGACATGGATATCTATTTGTCACACAGCTAACACATGTAGCCATGGCATGTATACTTGTGAGTGATGGTGCACAGGGCATTGCAGAGCTGATAATACCTGCACAGCAATGTTGTGTCCATGTACACATTGTGTTCCAGGGTGTAGCCAATCACTGAACAACTACACAGTTGCATCAAAGCCATGTATACTGCCATTAAATAGGGGCATCTACACTTGCATTGCATGGTCTTGTGCAACACATATTCTGCATGCTGACATGTGTGTGGTGACTTACCTTGTTATACTGACACCCACCTTCACCCACTATAGAGTATGTGTTGGATTGCTGGTGTGTGTGTATGTGCTGTAGTGAGGAGTGTATTAGTGTTCATGTATTCATGTGGCATGTGTTCATGTGTGCATGTGTGCATGTGTGCATGTATGCATGTGTTCATGTGTGCATGTGTGCATGTGTGCACATGTGCATGTGTTCATGTGTGCATGTGTTCATGTGTGCATGTGTTCATGTGTTCATGTGTGCATGTGTTCATGTGTTCATGTGTGCATGTGTGCATGTGTGCATGTGTGCATGTGTTCATGTGTGCATGTGCAGACTGTAAAGTGTGTTTCCTGTCTTCCTCTCATAGGTGCTAAGTTAGGGGTGGCCGAAAGCAGCAGGGAACCTGAAGCCACTGCCACGAATAGTGGTGATGATGAGACATGTATTTTGGCACAGGAAGGTTTGACAGGGTCTGTCGTTGGTCTGCCAATTGACAGTACACAGCATTCAACCCCATCTATGCACACACTCATACTGTCAATACATCCCTCACCACCAATGGCCATAGGCGAGGGACAGCATACAGTTGGCATTGACCAGGACAGTGTGGTACCCATGGAACTTGCATCCCCTCACAGCAGCCATAGCCATATTCCTGGAATGGTACCACATAGGCAGAGGTCCAGGGGTTCTCGGGGGAGCACCGCTGGTCATATTGCCCCTGGCAGGTGTGCCCCCACAGGTCTTATGACGTCTAGTATGTTCCGGGCTGTAATGCAGGCTCAGGCACGTATGGAACAGTACACCAGGCAGGGACTTAGGGCACAGAGGGCACATTACATTGCTGGGGCTGGTCTGTCCATTGACCGTCCCAATAGACCATGTGCACGTGGCTCTGGCCAGTCCCAGCAGGGACATGGGTCCAGTCATTATGCCTCTGCCTCTGATGACAGTACCCAGTCAGGGTTGGTACCCGATACTGTCCGTAGCACCCCTGCCAGGCACAGGTACTGTGTCCGTGGCCGGAGACAGTGATCTGTACAGCCTAGCAGGTACAGTCTGTGGCTGTCCCACAAACTACCATATATGGCAGCCACATGGTGGAGCTGTGTGCATGCAAACACACGCACATTAACCAAACAACTAGGGCTCACACATACACACACATTACATCAACATTGGCCCATGCTGTACTGTTGTCCTGCACACACACACACACACACACACACACACACACACACACACACACACACACACACACACACACACACACACACAGACATGTCAATTGGATGGGTCATTGTCAGGCTCTGGCAAACAACAAAACGCCCTGTGCATATGATGATACCTGTGTCACCTCCTGTCATCTGTAACATTGATGGAGGAACAGGCTAAGATGGTGCTGATGCACAGGGTGACACTATAGCAGTGTAGCAATATTAGCAAGTTGTCAACAGGAAAGTGTAATTACATCCTTGTAGGTATATCTGAGCAGACATTATGCATCAAAGCTCTGATTGTCAATGTAGCATTGTTTACACCACTGTTAGGTCTGAGTATTTATTGTCCACCCATGTGTCACTTGGCTGAAGTGTAATGTGTTGCCAGCATGTGTTAGTGAGTGGACAGTACGTGTGTGATGTGTGCAGTACAGATTAGCAAGTGTACATCTGTGAACATGGTGGGTGCACACTGTCTGCATGTACGTGCATAGTGGACACATGGGACATGTGGCATACTCTGTTGTACACATTGTTAACATCTCATAGTATCTTTCAATGGCCAGTATGCATTCTACTACAGTTATGTACTAACATGGGTAGACATGTGTGTATGACATGGGTTGACACTATGCTGTGGGTGATACTGTTAATATCTGTCAATGATTTGTGGTCTGGTAGTATACACAACCTCAACAGCATGACTATAAGCAATCATTGGATGATGTCCTGACAAATGACACACAGTCGTAGGGAACTCAGTAACAGCTGGATCCTTCAGGTGCTACACTATAACACTAACCAGTGGTAATGACTGCCACCCATTCCTGTGACCACACCTGTTTGGCATATAGCCCCCTTAGGTACATGCAAACACACTAGGGATGTGTCCATCCAAATCTGGAAATGCATGCATTGGCCTACAGTGTATTCCCTGGATGGGACGCATATCCTACACAAGGGTATC
This sequence comes from Protopterus annectens, assembly GCF_019279795.1. NCBI lineage: Eukaryota > Metazoa > Chordata > Ceratodontiformes > Protopteridae > Protopterus > Protopterus annectens. Next base: position 767,654,134 of record NC_056748.1, read on the forward strand.
ATACAGACAGATACCTGTTGTCTGATACATGCTGTATAGCAGTAAACTGACTATGGCATAGTCATCCACATGTACTATACATACTATACCGTCAGTACCACATAGGTGGTAGCCCTCAACATGTATGTTGGGTATCAATGTGTACATACAGCCTCATGTTATGTCATGTCTCCCTTGGTATCCACATATCCATAGGTACTGTGGAGTCCCAAGGTGTATCACATAAGACATTAGAGGCCTGAATGGATATCCACAAGGCAGTTGTACACCTATAAAGACTGTCCATTATTGGCAGTCATTGTTGTGTATGAACATGTCTGACATATACCCCAGGCATATACCCTCACTCACACTACTCTTAAGTAACTGTCATGGGTGTGTGTGGCACAGATGACCTTGGCCACAGATCACGATAGTGGACAGCCTTGTCACATACATACATATGTGACCTATGATCTGAGAAGCAGTGGCACAACCTGTCAATGGAAACAAATGTATTCATGTAGTATGCAGGCTTCACACCTATGTACTGATCGAGGGGACATGTACACATATATATTTGCCACGCAGATACCTGATGTATGCAATGCAGTTACTGTTGTAATCATAATATGTCATACCATAGTAAGAGCAAAACCCACACCGCATTGACCAACAGTGACATACACACAGTCAGCGTTTGCAGGATTCAAACCCCTACCTAATTATGTTATGATACTAGAGAGAGATGCATTAACATGGTGGGCTATTTGCTTTACTGGGTGGTTTCCCTTCTCCGTCTGTATTTGTAGGATGGTGACATCATCAGTCTTTCCAAAGACGAATGTACCTCTTTTAGTGTGTTTTCCCAGTCTCCAAAAAGGGCACTCCTTTCAAAGACAATTGCACACATACACCCCCCCACACACACACACAGTCAGCATTTGCAGGATTCAAATCCGTACCGCACTATGTTATGATACTAGAGAGAGGCGCATTAACATGGCGTGCTATTTGCTTTACTAGCTGGTTTCCCTTCTCCTGCTGTATTTATAGGATGGTAACATCATCAGACTGGACATGGTAATGTGTGTACACTTTGTTTTATGCCATTCCAGGAATGGTCCATGTGGGTCGTCGGTTGTCAACAGCTTGAACAGGAACTCATAATCCTTACCTTGTGTGATCTATATGTGGACACATTGACATTCCTTCATATGTCAACACATATTTATGCACAGCTTGTTGGTTTTGTGGGTACTACATGTGTCTGGGATGTTGATAAAGGGCTATTCAAAGTCTATGTGAGACATGTATAGCTGTGTTCAGTGATGTATGTCCAGGGTGGCTGCCTTACAAACAGTCTAGCATGTTTGGGAACCATGATCCGCACATGAACATACCACAGTTAGTAGGGTTGTGTGTATGTCAGCTTCCAATAGCTCTGTTTATGACTTCAACCATGATGGACTCCATGGCCTTGCAGATCAGATGTCATAGGTGTACTGGACTGTACTTCCCATGGTGTGTTGTGCACCAATACTTGTGTGGAGTGCCATATGTTGCTGTAACACATTCAACGGTTCCACATCCTGTGTAGGGGGGGGGGGCTCAGCTGACTGTTCAGGTGCAGGATCTGTTTGTTCTGTAGTTTTTGCATGACACATATTGGGAATCAATGTATTCCACTTGCTGCCATGCTTTTGGCATTGGGGGTAGCTGTTCATCCATTCTACATGTGATATCTCCTGGTATGATGATATGGACTATCATCAGTGGGAGGTGGGTCTGTATATATGGGCATGTCTGTCAGGATGTTGGCATTGTCAGTCAGGTATAGTTGGCCCTGACTCAGGATATATATGGGTGTACATTGCTATATATGAAATAGCTGTCGGAGGTGTCATGATTCAGTCTGGACTCCTTCTCAGCTACTCTTTACAGAACACCAATGAACCTGAGCACTAATCCCTGTTATACTCTTTTACACACTTAACACCCTACTGATCCTTTGTGATCTGGCTACAGTGTATGTCATCATAATATCCCGGCATGTCCAGGGGTCGGTTTCGTGTATACTCTCCAGTCCAGCTGGTGAAAATTGTGATGTTGACACAATGTCACATCTGCCTCATGTACACAGACAACCCTCTCTTCCTCCCGACAAACTCAGATATATGTGTGAGATGCACCTATAAAGACATACAGGGAGCTGAACTCTCTCGACCCATGACTGGCACAGTCTATCAGGTGGTGAAGGTAGCCACACACACTACATATCAGTCTCACATATCCTCTGGCGACAGCACTCAAACCACATTATCACACATAGACATACTCGGATGCTGTGAATTAACTCTGCCTAAGCAGTAGAGACCTTCACAGCAGGCACACACACAACTGCTACCCCACTACAGTACCCACATATCACATAGTTCACAATGTCAGTGTGCCACACAGTCACTGCCCTTCGGGCTAAACAACACACCTAATACACTTGCAATAGGCGACACTTATTGTCAGACACACTGACGTACCACTCACCAGCCCAAACATGGAAATAGTCACTTTGGGCTGTCTGTTGGGTGCCAGGATCTGCCACATAATACATGCAGTCAGGTCACTCCAAAGCAAGTAAAGGACTGGCACCATCATTGTCCATGCTGGTGCGTAAAACCTCAGACGTTACTCCCTGGACCACATGACATGGTACATGGAGGAACACTCTGATCATGTAGCCCAGGCCAGTATGACCCTGACCTTGTCTAGCATCTTACACCCACCAATTATGATGTCACAGTATACAGACAAACATATCACGTTTAACAGTTGGCTAACAAATTGGTGTCATTCATAGGGGATACAGTGTCTGTCAGCATGTAGTGACATGCTCGATATGCCACGTAGCTTCACTATGGACAGCTTGCACCTGTCACCCTTGACCTTTGAATGCTGGCTAAGGCTCTTGCTACCACCATAGTGCATTTGTTGAGCAGGGCACAAAAGACAAACCCACCTACATAGATATTACAGGTTAAATGACACTAAGGGTAATGCTGCTCAACACCAGATGTGTTACCCTCATATTACGGCCACTCAGGACTCTCCTCAGTATGGAGGATAGCGATATCTGTGCACTGACAGATGCCTAGTTCAGGCTCACATATGCACACCAGCACTACCAGGTTATGTTTCATACCATGCTTTCTGACAGCAAGACTTGGAACGGACAACACAACTAGGGGGAGTATTCATATACATCACAGATACACACACCTCCGGGTTAGTAGCACTGCACAAAGCATCACAGACCATACATATACAACTACCATTGTGCAAAACTGCCTTTCAGTTTGTTGCCTGCTACAGACCACCCTCCCATACTCAGGAGCCACACTCGGCATTCCTGGGAACAGTGGAGAATATGAAGGTCTCCACAAACACCATTATATTGGGTGACTTCAAATACAGAAATATTGACTGGAGATACTACGCAAGCCCTAACACCCTCACCCTACAGTCGCTACAATTTGTAAATTCATATGCTATGGCACAACCAGTCACCACAGCCACAAGGGGGAATACATATTGGACCTGATCATCACCAACATGGGGACTCTATGTTCCACACCAGCGATATACCCCTCATTGGTAAGGTCAGAACATACATATATCTCACTGGACATACATATACCCTCCACACACCCATCCTGGGTAATCTTGGTGAACTTCTCATGAGCTGTCTCACTTCACCAAAGCAAGGTGGTATCCTTCAGAGACCCTGAGACAGTGGCAAATACAGCTCCGACTGCTGAATCCTTTACATACACATTCTATGGACACCTAGTGGACTGCATGGATTGTGCTATCCCAAATAACAACAGGACTCACTCCTCCAATGGCAGGGGTCCTGTCTGGTATACCCCAGCCATTAATAAGCTGTACAACGTCAGGAGGAAGCTACTACATGATAGAGCACAATCCCAGACGGGGAAAGCATCTGTGATCTGTACTAGCAGACAGCTATGATCACTCATGAACTTATCTAAGGGCTGCTTCTCACGGACAATTGCACCAGACATGTAGGACTATCACAAGGCCTTCTTCAATTATGTCAGGAACCTGGGTGGACACTCACTGATATGCTGTGAGTTACTGCATACTGACTAAACTTACCCTGAACCCACTGGCATTGCCAACATCCTGGCAAACAGGTTCAGTGCAGATGTCTCCCCCCATCCCCCCTAGGGAGCAACTATCCATCCCAAAAGAGTGTAACCTCCCTGACATCACACAGTAACAGGTGAGTGCTGCCCTCCCCAAAGCATACATCACAGCATCAATGGGACCAGATGGTGTCCCGGCATGCATCTTACATGAGCTTCATGACAGACGTAGCCCTCACATTACATCACTGTGCAATATCAGAGTTACTACAGGATATGTACCCACAGAATGGCGTACAGCGACAGTGGTCCCACTCCACAGAGTTGGTGCCACAACGGACCACAGACAATATTGCCCTATGAGCCTAACTAGCCTGTTCTGCAAAGCTATGGAGTGTATTGTCATGGTCTCTTACACATAGACACCGGGAACCTACAGACACTGTGTCCTACACATTTCAGCATTGTTGTGGGCAGATCTTGCCTCTTGAACATGTTTGTATTCTTTAGACAGTTAACAGGTCCATCGACATAGGGACAGTTGTCCACACAGCCTACCTGAACCTTGCAAACCCCTTCCACAAAATAACCCATTGGGCCATTATGCATAGGCTCACCAGCGTCGATATGGACACATATCTCACATGATGGATTGCTACCTGGATCAGGGATAGCACCCACATGGTCAGAATTGCAGGTGTCATGTCTCACTATACACCAGTTACACGTGGCATCCCACATGGCTCGGTCCTGGGACCTCTCTTGTTCAGTATATATTTGTCTGACATACAGGCTACCACAGGGGGAATATGGCTGACCTTGTTCGCAGTTGACTGCAAACTGGGTGCCATAATCAACTCTCCAGCTGCCACATGCATACTCAAACAGGGTCTCACAGAGATGGATGACTGGTGCCTGAGCCATGGCCTACAGCTAAATGCCATTAGTTGCATAGTCATCCCCTTTGGGAATAGCAACATGCCCACACATTACCACATAGGTAGTACTCCATTACATACGGTAGGAGTTGTTAGATGATTGGGGACATGACTTGTTTGTACTGTCGCCTTTGACATTCACGTTGTCAAAGTGGTTGGACAGACCTTCTATATAAGCCACCTTATCCCATATGGTTTCACATCTAGATCGAGTGAGGTCATTGTGCCCTATACTCATCACAACCATGCTTGGTTACAATGCCACATTTGGGGTGTACCTTACCCAACACCTGCAGCAACTGTACTGGCGACATAAGTTCCTCACCAAGCAGATGTAGGGACTCACACGGATGACCTGCACAGTTCAGATGCAGTAACTCCAGCTATACTCAGTCGCTTACCACCTACTCGGATATGATGTGTGCCTGTTGTTTACAGAAATACCCAACCCATAATTACTGGACATGCTCCACCTCAGGATATCTGACTCCCTTGGAGCTATACACTCCAGGGACATATACCTCAGCACAGATGTTAATAGGACATGCTGGAGGGACAGATTCGTATCCCAGGGCCTCCACTCACTCTGGATTGTGATCACAGTTTCACATAGGCAGAGCCACCCACTGACCACCTACAGGGGACATCTTGATGGCTGTATGGGTGATCGTATGTTTACCCCTGGGATATCGTCTGTGTCCCTGCTAGACAGAGGCACACTAGCCTAGATGTACATGGGCTATCTTGTGTGACCTACTATTCACTGGCACAGTGTAGTAATCTGACAGGGTTGCAAAAGCCAAACACACTCTGGCTAGGCTTGTACATGCTCTAGGGAAGATAGCCTAGTATCGATCTCTGAACCTATGCTTATGTTCAGGATGCACAATATTTATTGCTGATACTGTTTGCAGGTCTTTATCGTCTTTGCTTTCCCAGTTTCTATGAACAACTTACGTATCTGCAGAACATATTTGATTATGACAGGGTTCCACTATTTTATCTATGTGTCTGTTGTCATGTAATTGTGTGCACAGGGTGGATTGCTGGATAGTGAGAGGTTCCTGGGTTAACACATGCAACTGCCAGATATGTGTGGCCCACTGCTGTACTCAGACATGGCCTAAGTGTGTAAGCATGCCCAGTTCAGGCTTTCCATGTTTTGCTGCCTGACATTTGTCTCATTTATTCATGTGTGAGCATGCCCAGTGTGACCTTTCAGTATGTTGCGATCTGAGGTCCACTACATTTGTGGATGTGTGTGAACATGACCAATATTAACATTTATACTGTATGTGTGTGTGTTGTAAGTCAAGTTCTGTTCTTACTGCTGGACTCACCTTTGTGTCATAACTCAACAGGGATTATGCTGTGCTTGCAGGGTTTCCATGAGATACTTTGCATAGACTTATCAACATTCCTTCATACTGGCTGACCACTGCAATACTGTCATGGTTTAGTGGTTCAGTACTTTAACTATAGTGCACAGTATCCTGGGTTCGAGGCCCATCACTGCTTTATATTTTCATACTGAGCAGACCAGACTGCTTAAGGGCCAGTTAAGCAAATATGAGCATGTTGGCTTTCGTTCAGCTATGCCGTACTTAGACCAGGCTTGTCCAGCATTGCTGAATATTCACCAACTTGGCTGGACGTTGCCCAGTATTACTCACCATTGACCACAGTTGCACTAGTTGGTGTGTGCAATTCTGTTTGCATATACTACATGGTGGTAAATGCTGTTTAGCACTGCTTTAAATTGTTTAACACATGGCAATCATGCCTCAGGTGGTGCTGCAGGGCTGCCTATGTCGGATTCACATACTACACTCCCTGTACATGTTTGAAAGCAGGTAGTGTCAACTTAGGCATCCCTTTTACTATATGTGTGAGTCAGAGAGAAGTATCATTTCCAGAGTTCCTACTGAGCCAGTATATGTGCTATGCGTTGCCTCTTTGCCAAGGCCAAAGCATACTGGGCATGCCTCCTTCTGCCTACTGGGGCAGGCTCAGGTTGTTCCTCCTCCGAGTCACGCTCTGCCTGTGATGACCTTGGCAATGGTGGGGGGCTGTTTTGCCCAGGCCTATGCTGGTCCTGCTGCAGCTGTTTTCACAGGATCGTATTATGTAGCAAAGCACATACCATGACAATTTGGGTACATGTAGTTGGTGAGTACTGCAAGCCCCACCAGATGTGTCCAGGCACCGGAACCGTGACTTAAGCAGCCCAAACACATGCTCAATTACATTTCCTGTTTGTGCGTGTGCCTTATTATGTCGTTCCTGTTCAGGTGTGTGTGTGCGTTTCTGATGGGTGTCATCAGCCACGGCTCCAGTGCATAGCCAGCATCCCCCACTAGGTGACCATGTGGGATGTCCCCACTGGCAAATGTCTGGTACAGCTGCATCAGATGGCAGATATGGGAATCATGGTAGCTTCCAGGGCAGCCAGCACACACATTCAGTATTATGCCCTGGGCATCACACATGACCTGGCAGTTGATGGAGGGGAAGCTCTTGCGGTTGAAGTAGACCCTACCCCGCTCGCCGGCTGGTCCTTTGATGCATATGTGCGTGCAGTCTATTGCACCCACTACCTCAGGGTATTCCGCTATTTGCTGGAAGAGACGCATATTGCTGGCCAATACCTCACGGGAATTGGGGAAATATACATGATCACTGACATGTGCTGACATGGCATCCAGGAACTGGTGCAGTACCCTAGATGCTGATGCCTGTGATATCCCCATCATATCACCAGTTGGTCTCTGGAAGGTACCTGTTGCTAATATTCTTAGGCCAACACATACCTTGTTTTCCACTGGGATGGTTCCCCTCTGTTGGTTCTGTGTGTGAGGCGTGGCCTGCACAGCTCAACAATTTGCTGCAGGAGGTCTCTGTCCACTCTATAGCGCTCCACTATCTCCAGCTCATGTAGCCCCTGGTAGGTTACCCTGGGCCTGTACACTCTTCTCCGTCCCCTCACTGTGGGTTGTCCAGCAGCATTTCCATAGTCACCACCCTCGGCATGTTGCATATGTCACCTTATAGCAGCAATGGCAGCCCCTAACATTTCTTTGTCTCAGTAAAGCTTTTTCAGTTTTCACTTCTATTAGCTTACTGCAGTGTCTCTTGTGAGAAACATAATGGACTGTTGTTTGCAGAGTTTTAAGTGCTAGGCTGGGCTGGGCTATTGTACTGCCTGTGCAATTGCCTGATTCTGATTGTTTTCACCTGCTAGCTCTGCTAGTACTCCCTGGTAGCTTCCTACTATTTGTTGTGCTTCCTATTTCTTTTCCGTTTCCTTGGGGGGGGCAGCGCTGCGCACACAAGCGCAAACACGCTCACGGCAGCTCACACATGCACACACATGCTTACACGAACTACAACTTGTTATTCAGGTTAAAACGCATGCACACCAGTGCAAACACACTTACAACACTTTAAACTGCCTTATACATGCTTACTCCGGCTTAAACGCGTGCACTCATGCTTACACGCGCGCACACTTTCTTGCTCAAGTTTACAAGCACGCACACGCGCGCATACCCGCTCAGCAAGAAACGTTGGTGTTATTCATGGCATACACCTTCCATTTCTTGTCTTTACCTAGCCTACCTGTTGACATACCTCTTTCAATGATGTGTAAATGATAGCTAACACATGCCACTCTGCTCCAATGAGCTTCCCTTCTTTCATACATACCCCACTCGTGACGTCACCTATATTCGACTTTGTTACTCCCCTTATCCTACTCCTACACTCCACTGACTGTGCTCATTTGCTATGTAAACCTGCGATTCACTATCCTAACCCTCCTTTGCATAGGATTGCCTACTAATGCTTGGTTATATCTCTTAGACTGTGCTTCCCCCCCTTAGCAACCTCTACTCAGTGGCCATGTTGTCTTCAGCCTGCCATTCCCTTGCATTGTTAATTAACAATTTAAATAAAATCCACATTTGTGGGTTTTAATTTTAATTTTTCTGGTTATTAGAGTGCAGCCCATTTGTGTGGTGCTGCACTACGCTTAAACATCGGAAATCGGAGAAAAAAAATAAATTAATTTTTTTTCATATTGCATTAGGAAACATTGCCATTGGCCGTATATTTGGCCGTTGGCATGCTTCCTGCACTGGATGCAACCTTTATTTGGAGCTGTCACGGCTCCGTTTTGCTATTTTCAGAACGGTATTCAGTTGTCAACTGAGTACATTTCTGCAGATAACACTGCTCTTACTTGGACAGGTTCGGGTTTCCTGAATTGCAAATCTACCTCATTTGCATGCCTTTCGCCTGCAATTGAGGTAATTTGCATAACCCGGCCCTGTCCGTGTAAGAGCCATTTTAGGAGCTCTCTTGCACGCCCCTGCAGGCTGTTCCTGGATCGCTCGTCGGACATGATGGCTGCATGGAGTCTTACTCTACTATTAGACTACGTGCAAGCCATCGTGAATCCGGCCCAATGTTTTCTAAGTTCCATGAAGGTACTGGGTGGGAAGAGCTGTATTTCAGAATGCCCACAGCAGCAGAGTATCCAGAAGCAGCTTGACAGACCAAATAACTACTTCATAACTACCATTCACACTGCTACACACCTCCCTCCCTATCACCACTCCAGCTTATTCTCTCCCGCCCCCCCTGCTCTTCTACATAGAGTTGCTTTTCACCGTGGTGCCATTTTTAAAATGGCTATCCCTCCTGGACAGGTCAGCCGCATGTCCCTCTGGCCCCACATGTAGTGTGCATGCCTGTAAGGTACTATTTTTACTTTTTTACTTATTTGTCTTGTATTTTTTGTTCATAACTGCATTGAATCTGTACGGTCTATTTCTTGTTAAACTGCTGTTACACCATATGTCCTGTATTTAATTGTGCACACCGGCAGGGTGCTGTTATTGGTTATCACTGTTTTCCTGTAGCCAATTATTTAGAAGCTACTGCTGTATGGTATTTCCCCAAGATTTATTTCCAGTTTTTGATGCTATCTGTAGCTGTGTGCTGGTAGAGCGCTGATATAACTCACTTATTTCTTGTACTTAAATCTTTAGCTGCTGTTACAACTGTAAGGTTTGTCCCCCAAGAAGCATTCCATAAATAAGTTGCTGTCCATAACAGGGTGTTTTGGCACCAAGTGTATACACGATGATAAAGTGTTTTAACAGCAATTTAACCTACTGACAGTCCACCTTAGAACCTGATGCAGCTATCATCTACAATAATCCTGTTGTTTGCTGCCCAAACACTTCATTTTTAAACTGTTGAATCCCCTATCTGCTCCTCATTACTGATAATGCAAAGCGACCAGGAAGCGAGTGATATAAACCGACAGTCAGTAGCTGAGCTTCAGTCTGCTGGTCTGAGCTACTGAATCTTGGCTGCATCTCTGTTTGTTTTTGATGTAAAAGAAAAAAAACGAAAGAAAACCTATACTGAAAAGCTCTGCTAAAATGTTATTTAACTGTAATATCACTAAATACTAGCTCCTATTGGTTGGTACCACTGTGTTGCATTCAAAGCTTTTGTTTCCCACATATTTTGGATGTTATATGTTCTATGCTGTACATTGTGTTTCCCATTCATACTAAGTGCATTTCTTAGCTAGAACTGTTGTTATTGGATGTCCTGATGCTACCAGATGTATAGTGCTGTACACGTAATCTTGTGCATAGTGTACAGTCCTGTAATTCAATCTGCTAACCTACACTGCTGTAATCACCCTGCTGACCTACACCGCTGATAGTACAAGCCGTAATAGGCTACCCTACCCTGAACTACCATACTCGCGCACACACCCTCATCCACTACCACCTCTATCCCCCCTATCTCACCCTGCTCCACTCATTACTCTCACCCCACACATGCTCCTCTCACCTGTTCTTCCGCTCACTTCTTATGTTTCTCTGCCTTCAGCTTTTAACCCTATCCCACAGTTAGATAGTAACTACCTTTTTTTTTCTCTGCTTCTATTCCAGCTCACACGGTCTAATTTCAAGCCCCTCATATTTACGAAACCACCTAAAAAGCTCTGCTGTGTTACCACCTTCTGCCCAGGACCAAGGAATTAACTGTTTTCCAAAGAAAAAAAAAAACTGTAAATTCTCTCAGCACAAATTCATATAAGCTCCAGTGGTCTTTGTAAATTATTAAAGTCTATAGCCTATGTCACCTCTGTTCGAGCGCTCCCTGGTAGCATGCACACTTGCAGGGACCCCCGTTTCCCTTTATTTTTTGCCTGTACCACCAGAATATTACCACGAGGTGGCAGCATAACTCCATAACTCCCTTCCCACCTGTCAGCCATCCCAACCAGTACGGACCACTTCTGCTCTGCAACTTCTTTCCATTCCAAAAGAGATCAGTCAGCACCTCTCCCTAATCTAACAGTCTGACGCCCAAGCCACTAGCCAGTTAAATTTAAACTGTTGCTTAGAGGCTGTAATGGACTGCAAGTTTTAAATTCCAGCTAAAGCTAAAAATCTCACAAACATTTGATAAAACTGCTACCTACATTGCTAAAAGCAATTCACTGTTAGTTTTTTGCTCACCTCTTCTGGGGCTCATTCTCTGTACTCAGCCATAATAACGTCCCCATCGAAATTGTCTCGAATATTAAACTACTCAGTGTCATAACACCCATATCCAAACCGCCATCAAAAAAATCCACCAAAATCTAGGACTCCTGTGCAGACACAACTGCTACCTCACACCTTCCACCAGAAAAATCCTAGACTCCTCCTACCTTCTCCCCTCTCTTATGTACGGCGCTCCTCGGTTACCCAATCTCCAACTCAGCCTACAATCCAAACTCGAGTCCTGCTACAATAAAATAAGCACATTTGCTACTAACTCAAAAAACTCTGCTCACCATTGCCACTCCCTCCATTGAAATGGCTCAAACTACCCAATTACCTGAACTTCCTTAAACTCACCACTGCCCACAAGCTCATTTTCAAACCTTCCAGCTGCCCCTCTCTCACTACTGCCTTAACCCCCTACATTCCTAACCACTCACTCAGATCAGAAAACCAAAACTTCCTACAAATCTACAAACCCTCACAACCCCCTGGCCATCTCCTGCTATCCTGCTGTATATCTAAAGTATGTAAATCTCTCCCACCCTCCCTTCGCAATACTCCAAACCATACCAACTTCAAATCTCTCTTGTTCTCCCATCTATCTTCAAAATGGACGTGCTAGTGTCACTCTCCAACATAACTTTCCTCTCTAGCCATTCTCATTCCCATCCTTATTCTCATTCCCATCCTTATTCTCATTTCCATCCTTATTCTCATTCCCATCCTTATTCTCATTTCCATCCTTATTCTCATTCCCATCCTTATTCTCATTCTCATTCCCATCCTTATTCTCATTTCCATCCTTATTCTCATTCCCATCCTTATTCTCATTTCCATCCTTATTCTCATTCCCATCCTTATTCTCATTCTCATTCCCATCCTTATTCTCATTCCCATCCTTATTCTCATTTCCATCCTTGCTACACTTCTCATACCACTACTTTGCCTACTACTGCACTCAACTAAACAATACTGGACTGTCTCCTATTGCACTTTGGCTAAACTTGTTAGATTTTCTAATATAAAACTGTATCTAACTCTGTACATACAACATTTCCACAAATTTCCTATTATCTGTATTTCTTTGCATGATTGTATTATACCTCATATGTATTATGCTGTATTCTCAACCTGACAATAATGATTATACTACTTTGTGTATGTCTGTAATTGTCTTTGGAGCTTTTCTCCCTGGGCCTGTACTGAATATGGGCTCTTCTTGGCCCAGTGGACTTCCCCAGTCATCAAACTGAAATAAATAAAATAAATAAATAACTAGGCTAAAGGGGGGGAGGGTCTTCAAATTCATCCTTAAATATTGATTGCATTCCAATATAGTACCCACTAAAAGAAATGAAAGCATTTTATAAAACAAAAAATGTGCGTGTATGTGTGCGCATATAATATATATATATATATATATATATATATATATATATATATATGTATGTATGTGTGTGTGTGTGTGTGTGTGTGTGTGTGTATATATATATATATATATATATATATATATATATATATATATATATATAAATAAAAAAACGTGTGTGTGTGTGTGTATGTATGTATGTGTATATATTTATATCTATATATATATATATATATATATATATATATATATATGGCTCTACTTTTCTTCCTCAAAATTATACTTCTTCAAAAAAGAAAAGTAGATCCCCACTTGAGCGAAAGTGCACTTCAACGAAACTGCACTTTCGGTGAAGCATAGTCACAGATCGGCTAACTAAACAAAAAACACACAAAAAAAAATCTTTTGTAAGGAGGCTGCACTCCCCACAACCCCCTACTTTAATATTCTCACTCTGAGATCGCACCACAGTGGGGAAAAGAGAATATTCCCTTATCCCCACTGTGCTACGATCTCAGCACTAGTTTGCTTAGTTATACACCAACACTAAACGTTCATGTACAACTAAGGTTACATGCAAACTGCATGTTTTTATCTCTTCTTTTCTTTTTTTTTTTACTTTTAATTTTATTGTCACACAAAAGTGCATTTTCGACAAAATGCACATTCGCAGAAGTGTACTCTCGAATTTACATTTCGTTGAAACGTAAATTCGATGTACTAAATGGAACCCATATATATATATATATATATATATATATATATATATATATATATATATATATATATATACACACAAACACACACATGATCGCGCACACATTTTATATATATATATATATATATATATATATATATATATATATATATATATATGGGGTCTACTATATATAATTGAAAACTCACTTTTTCGAAAATAAACAGTAGACCCACGGTTATGGGAAAGTGCACTTCTGCGAACATTGGTTCAACGAACAGATAAAGAACAGAGAAACATTGCTTTTGCAGGGGGGTAAGCCCCCCCTGCACCCCCCACACACCCCCTACTTAAATATACCAACTCTGAGATTGCACTACAGTGGGGAAACACGTAAATTCCCATTCCCAACAGTAGTGTGCTTCGGCACCTATGTTCCTTAATGGTTCGTTGAACCGTACTTTGCGAAAGTGCACTTTCACTTACGTGCACTTTTGAGTAACCAAGGATCCACTGGATTTTCAGTCTTTTACGGGAGACCCTATATATATATATATATATATATATATATATATATATATATATATATATAGTCTGCTTTGATCCATCGAATTTACATTTCAACGAAACGTAAACAGGTGAACTCTTTTTTTGCGAAAGTGCATTTTTTCACTTTCATGAAAGAGAAATAAAGCAAAAACAAACAAAAAAACAACACACCACTAACCATTTTTATGCAGGGGGTCAACCCCCCCTGCACCCCCCCGTGTGGGGGGCTGTGCCTCTACACCCCCACTACTTTTATATTCTCACTCCAAGATCGCACTACAGTGGGGAAAAGAGAATATTCCCTTATCCCCGCTGTGCTGCGTTCTAAGCAACAGCCCCTTTTCCCAAGAATATTAAAGAGAAAGTTATCAGGGGAGTTTGTATAGCTATTGTTGATCTAATTGAAACTGAGAGCATTCAAAGGATTATTGAGGCTGAGAATACAGAGACCAAACCTTGCCACAGCCCTTGCCACATTAGGTAAAAAAAAGCTTCCTCTAAAACCATCAGTAGAAGCTGGGATAACTAGATATTGGTGTTTATGGTTTATAGAGTGAGCTTAATTGAAAGGGATACTAATCAAGGTCTCCCTATTTTAGTTTATTTCCTCTTAATTAGGAAGCACTCCACATACAGGGAGGGTCTTCATGGTCCTTGTATTATGCTTGATAAGCCTAACAACCTGGACGGGCTACCCTATCCTACAACCATCTAAAAGTTAAATACTGTTGGGCTTTCAATAATAGGAGGTGTTCTTGGCCATCTTGCAGGTATGCCCACCTTTGTTGCCACTGCAATAAGAACCATTATCAAACTACAATACAGGGGTTTTGAGAAGGTTGCCATTGCAAAACTTGATATTCCACTCAGGAACAAGCCCTTTTTTCATGGACAAAAAGAGGAAATGCTTCTTCAGGTCAAATGCGCACTCAAGGCACTGCATTCCCCAATGAGAGTCAGTAAATTAAGCACTGAGCTATCATGCTATCCTGATAACCAGACAGCTTGCTTTTTGTAAAGGGATTCTTGTCTGGCTTTACTCTTGGTTCTTCAGTTTCAATGGATTAAAAAGCAGTGAAAAAACTATTTCCAATCAAAGGGAAGAAACACAAGGTTTATAAATTAATTGATAAAGAGTTACAAACAGAGAGGGCTGCAGGCCCCTTTACATACCTGTTACCCCTCATTCAGAATTTCCACCATTGGGCTGGTTCCAAAAAAAAAAAATAAGGGAAGGGAATTTCATGTAATTCACTGTCTTTCTCATCCTTCTAGATCCTCTGTCAGTGATTATATTGATGAAGAACAAAACCAAAGTAACAATATGCTTCTTTTGATCAAGCAGCTCAGGACATTAGGGAATTCTCAAGTTTGTGGCTTTGCAAGCTTGACATTCTACCTCCTTCCCATTACAGAAGAGGATTGTTTCCTACTGGGTTCTTGATTAGATGACAAATTGTTCTTTGACAAGGCAGTGCCCATGGGTTGTTCTTTAGCCATTCAGGTTTGAAACATTCAGTTCTGTCTTACATTGGTATTGGCAGCGTCAAGCTCCTGCACAAGCTGTCGCTCTTTGATAATAGCCAGAGGGAAGGAAGGAGGAGAAGAAGGTATGTGCATTTTTTAAGGGGCTATGCAATGACTCAAATGTACCTTTGGCACTGGACAAGCTGGATGACACCAGCCAAGTCATTACCTTTTTGGACTTGGTGACTGATGTCCTGGTATCTGCTTTTATACTCTCTGGCACCTAGTTACAATGTCTTAGTTCCACAGTTGACAGGTTTCTTATAGCCAACAAAGCTAGAATCAGTGAAGTTATGTAACTGTATGGTCTCCTAAACTTCACTCATTATGCTATTTCCCCAGGTAGGGCTTTTCTCAGACATTTATCTAGTCTTCTGAACCATCATGGGGTCTGAATTACTGCTATGATTAGATAGGATATTTGCTTGTGGAGGACATTTTTGAACCAATATAATGAGATTACACTTTGGCAGAGCCCTTGAGTTTCCCCAGAATCATTTATAGCTTTTCACTGATGCAGCTGCAGGACTGTGGATAGGTGGATACTTTCAAAGGAGATGGATCTCTGCCAAAAGGCCAGCCTCTTGGTCTAACGAAAGGAAGAGGGATATAACTTCTTAGAAATTTTGCCAATTTAGGTGGCCAAGTTCATATGGAAAAATAGTTTTTGCAACAACAGAGTCATAATTTACTCTGATAATCAAGCTGTGGTTCAAGCCCTAAATAAAAGGTCCTCAAAGTCCAAGTGGGTACACTCAGCTTTAAGGTTATTGGTTTTGTTAAACTTACAGAACAGTTTGAGCTTTTCAAGTTGTCACATACCAGGAAGTGATAATGACATAGCTGACAGTTTATCCCACTTATAGATTAACAGGTTTTGCTAACTGGCACCAGAAGCAGCTCATTTTGGGACACCTATTCCACTGGAAATCTGACTAATTTATGAAGCATAGCCAACACACTTCTACCCAAGTCTTAGGCTTCAAATTCTAAAATGGCCTAATCCTCATCAATACAAGCCCTTAAGAATTGTTACAAGGGTGCAGCTCAGCACACCAAACATTAGATGGTCCTGGTCTTGATCCATTTCCTAATCCGGTGATGTGTATTGAAGGAAATGCCTAGAATCTTTTGAATGCATCTACCAGCCTTAAGCTGGTTAGCTCATTCTTTATCATTCCTTGTCTTATCTAATCCATGCCTAGTCACTATAGTAATCAAAGGTTGGGGGAACCTCAAGGGATTAACACAAGATCCCAGGAAATGGATAGGCTACCACCTGTTGGGTCATGTGGTCATAAGAGTGTATTACACAGCTGATGAATTTTATTCATTCATTTTGTGGGCTTCAATGTTTACTTAGCTATATGCAGGGGCATTTAGAGTAAGCAAATTGTTTCAATCATTATATTGGGGTGATGTCTTTTTAACCAAGGATTATGTTCTGGCTTGTTTAAGGAAGTACAAAACTGACCAGATCAGTCAGGGTCAACAAGTTCACCTGGACAGGGCCAAGTGCTACTTTACATAACCAGTACACAGGGTCACATCATTATGCAAGTTATTGTCTGACACTGATTCCTTCTGCCTTATTTTCCAATCAGAATGAAGTCACTTCATTAGTTCTAATGATGTTAATGTGACCCTGCATGAGGGTCTTTCACAAAAAGGCATTACCACCTCTGGTTACTCCTTGCATTCCTTTAGAATAGGCAGAATATCAGGCTTCATACGCAAAGGGCATTCAACTTAAGTTTTAAAGAGGACTAGTAGAGGGATGTCAGATGCTTTCCTTTCTTATATTAGACAGCAACATCCTGGTTTTGCATTGCACATTGCAGGGAAGAAGTTTCTGTGGATTGCAGTAGACTAAAGAGCAGCAGCAAGGGCATCGGTTCGCCCTAAGGGGTTAACATGTTTTTCGGATCACAGTCATTGGAGAGTTCATTGGGTCTGCTACCCAGGCTTATCTCAATTTTATTTGCAGGATGTCTGGCATTAGTTAATAACTAGGTGAGAATTTCTCACTGCCCTGATCATTTATCTTGAAGGCAGTGACTTAGCTGTGGTGTCAAAGAAGATCTTGCTTGTTTGAATTGTATCTGACTCAACGCCTTACACACTCTGCATCCAGAAATGTTTGTCTTTTGGCCTGCTATTTTACCAAGAACTCATTGGAATGGTACTATGAAAGGATCAGTCACTGAGTTATTAAGACATTTTAGTAATCCGTGGTGGTGCAGCGGTAGCGTTGTTGCCTCACAGCAAGAGGTTCTCTCATTCGATTCTCAGCTAGTGTGCAGGGAGTGCCTTCTGTGTGGAGTCTGTATGTCCTCCCGGTGGGTTGAGTGGCGTTACGAAATACATGCATGAATGGGCGTGCCTTCGTTGAAGGTTGGGCGTCGAGCTGGCAACTCGGCACCGTGAAAATCTGCTGCCAATCATTAGCGGACCTAACCGGGAAAAGCCCAAAGACACCAACCATTAATCACTGAGTAGCTCAGGCAGCGGGTTCCATTGGCACTCAGATGATTGAACATAGGGACTTATCAAAGGCTGATAATGATTTATATGATTTGGATGGAATTCACTGGAATGATTTGGGTTTGGACTTATTCAATTTTCAGTTGTCTCTGAGAATTACTAATTAAGTTGATAGCAATCTCTCATTTGACAACCACGTGGCCAAAGTGGTTAGAAAAACATTTTATATAGCCCACCTAATCATGAAGGGATTCACATCTAGATTAGGGGAGGTCATCGTGCCTCTTTACTCATCCCTCATCAGGCCCATAATCAAGTACAATGCCCCTTTTGGGATGTACCTTACCAAACACCTGCAGCAACTGGAAAGACCCCAAAAGTACCTCACCAAGAGGATCAAAGGGCTCAAACAGATGCCATATGCTGCCCGGTTAAAGAAACTCCAGCTCTACTCAGTGGCATACCGCCTGCTCAGAGGCGACCTGTGCCTGACATATAAAGCTATGTCCAACCCGGAATTAAGGGACATGCTGCACCTCAAAAAATCCAAATCCCATCGAGCTACATGCTCGAGAGACTTGAACCTCAGCACTGAAATAAATAGGACATGCTGGAGGGACAGATTCATAACCCAGAGGCTCCCTTCACTCTGGAATAAAATCCCAGTCGAGGTTAGGCAGAGTCCCTCATTGACTCTCTTCAAGAGGAATCTTGATGAGTGGATGGGAGATCGTAGGTTTACCCCGGGTATCACTTCTGTGTCACTGTTAGACAGAGGCACAGTATACTAACCTCGAAAAAGGGCATAGCAAAATTAATTTAAAATGGGTGGCGAAAGCCAAACATACACTGGCTAGGCTTATAAATGCCCTAGGGCCGATAGCCTAGTATGAACCTATGAACCTATGAAACTATGTAACCTGGAAATGTATTAATAATTGCATAGATGACCCTTGGTAATTCAGATTGTTCATTAATCAAAGTCATTATTGTTGTATGGAGGAAGAGGCCTTGAAAAGGGGAACAGCATGCCATGTAGTCTAGTGGACCTTAACCACCTTTGTATTCTCCCTTCATATTTCAGAGGCCTCTTGTTGTCTTGCCAGGTCAGAAAAACTGACAAGTCATGGATTTCAAAGCAATTTCTTTAGGGGCAAGAGTGGTATGGCCCTAGCTTATTAGATAATCTGATCTGTCCTACAGGGCTTGATGTACTCACGGAATCTAGTTAGATGGTCTGGCACCGGTTTGGTAATGCCAACTGGCTACTATGGTTATGTCATAGTTTTGGATTGTTCATGTGCATTTTCGTTATATTAACTCTTACTCAGTTTTGGTGTTCTGTTTGAATTCATTTTATAAACTGGTCATGAATGGAAAACTGGCTTGTGTTATTGACGACTCAAGAGGACAAAAACAGCTTGCTTGCAAGACTGTTGTCTTCAAGCAAGTTTCTGATGAGGTGCAGAGCCATAGAGTTTAAATAACTTAGCAACAGGTTTCTTGCTTCAATCCAGAAGTTGGCTCATGATAACCCCTCCCACCTTCACCTGATTTATGCTTGGTACGGGTTGATGGTCGCCTTATGGCCTTAACCCCTTTATATTCTCCCTTTATAGTTCAGAGGTCTCTTGTCATCCCCAGGTCAGGAAACCGATAATTCATAGATTTCAAAGCAATTTCTTTAGGGAATAAAGAGTGGTATGTCCCAAGTCTGGCGGATAATGTAATCTGTCTGAGAGGACTTGGTGTACACACTCAGACTATAGTTAGTAGGGCAGGTACGGGCTTGGTAATGTCAGACGGCTACCTTGGTTATGTCATGTTTTTGGATTATTAATGTTCATTTTCATTATATTGACTATTACTCAGTTTCGGTGTTCAGTTTGAATGCATTTAGTAAACTGGTGGTAAATGATAAACTGGTGTGTGTTACTTACTTGGCTCAAGAGGACAATACTGTGATATAATGCATACAGACCCAGAATTTCTCCTAAAATTTCACAAACAACATTTCTTATTTTGTAAACTATATAGCCTAGGCATCCAGTGTCAAAGCAGTTTTCTTCAGCCAGACTTGAGCTTTCTCATGACATCAAAATATTAGTAAGTGCTTGTTTACTGAGATATTCAAAGAAATATGAAAATGTGTACCTTTTTGCATAATTAATATCATAAATAATGCCAAATATCTCTCAAGATGTATAGCTTACAGTGCAAATGTCAAAGCCATTTTTAGTAGTTTATTTATTGATTTATATTTGTTTACTGGAGTAGTGCACTGGTCAGTATTGACTAATTTGAGGCACAGACCATGGGAAATACAAAACATTTCACAAACAAAAACTACAGAAATGTAAGAAATAATAGAACAGTTCAGACTGGTTACATAGCAAAAAAAAAAACCTGTGCATATACATTCTAGTGAACAAACACAGTGTAATGTAGATTCAGCCAGAGTGTGATGTACACTATATACATTAGTTTCTAAAGTGGGTCAGTCTTCAGTTAATCTTGAGAGGGAAGAGACTCAGAAATGACATAGAATAGGTGATATGTCCTGTTCATCACCATATAAAGATTCAACTGATGCCATACAGTAGTTAGCAATTCATTTGGTTTAGGAAATATTAAATCATATGTGGAAATATTGCACATCTTCATAGTAAATGGCAATCAGCTAGTCATCTATTTAGTATAGTGGTCTGTTATATGGAGATTAACAACATATTGTTCTGTTTCCCACCATGACATTTCCCACAATATTTCTGAATACTATGTAGTTCTCTCAGTTGTGAAACTATGAATGGAAATATGGAAAATGGAGTAATAAATGACAAACAGTGACCACTTTTGGACATCCTAGATTAGCACTCTTAGAGTTATGTTGTTACTTAAACCCTGTTCTACTTACACTCCCTGCTATTAAACAGTAAGTCACTTAGTTAAGGAAGGCAGTCCCAAAAATACGAGGGCACCATGAGGCTGTATTGTAATTAATAGTCAAGTCAATGCTACTGTGTTGTAACCAGCTGTCCAGATGTAAAGCATCCTGTTTCAGCTAACCTATACAATGAGCGTTAATTTGACTGTTATTTATGAACTGTGGCACTGTGGCGACCCCTAACCGGGAAAAGCCGAAAGAAGAACAAGGTTGGGAGGGTGGCCTAATGGGGTTGGGAGGGTGGCCTAATGGTTAAGGTGTTTGCCTTACAAACACAAAGTGCAGGATTTGAGTCTCACAAGGGATAATTGGCCAGGCTTAAAATGGCTCGCAAGGGCAGTTAGCTTAGTACTAATCTATGAACCTATGAACCTATGTTCTATAGGGAAGCTGCGGTGGTGCAGTGGTAGTGTTGTCGCCTCACAGCAAGAGGTTCTCCTGTTCGATTCTCGGCTGGAGTGCCTTCTGTGTGGAGTCTGCATGTCCTCCCAGTGGTCGAGTGGTGTTCAAAAGACATGCGTAAATGGGCATGCCTTCGTTGAAGGTTGGGCGTCGAGCGGGCACCTCGGCACCGTAAAAATCTACTGCCAGTCATTAGTGGACTGGAGTTCCGCTGTGGCAACCCCTAACCGGGAAAAGCCAAAAGAAGAACAAAGTGTGTTCTATATAAGTTTCCTTCTCTGTATTACTTCCTTTGGAGCTTTTCTCACTGGGCCTCTGCTGAAAATGGACATGTATCCAGTCGGACTATCCCGGTCAACAAATGTAAAATAAATAAATAAATATAAGAAGGAAGGAAGAAAAGAGAAATAATGAGATATTCAAAATGGTGGTATAACTAGAAAAAAACACAAAGGTGTGTTTTCATCTATTTTAACAGTTACAAAGCATACATCTGCAGTGATCTAGTTCTAGAAACTCTTATTTTTAGAAAGATGAAGAGAGAAAGGAGCCCAGAAAAGAGTATAACAAATATACTGCAAAGTATGTGACAGAACGCATGAAGAAATTCAGACGGGTCTAAATATGTACTGGAGATCATTTTAATGCTGTCTTTCAAAAGAAAATGTAAGAACATGCATGTTTGTCTGAAAATTAAGTGTGTACGTTAGAATTTGCAAAAAGAAGTGATGTTTTCACAAAGCCGCTGTGCATGAATAAACTAAACAGTAAACTTGGTCATAAAATTTTGGAATACTAAAAAGCAGAATAAAAAAAATCTAGGAAACTGTGTCAGCAAATATAAGATAATTCAACATGAAGTCAAACAGTGATTAAAAGGGAGAAGGAGAGGTCATATTCTTTACTTGCATCCAATTCTGTTTGTTTAGTACATGGTGGCTATCCAAAAACATTTTTGTTGCTGTGTATAAATTCTCATCCAAAAGAAACAAGTGAAAGATTCTGGCTGTTTTTGCAAAGGAGTAGAACATATGTAAAACAAATCCGTATTATAGCAATTCTGTTTTTTTTCTGTACTGTCATATGTGAAGCCCTTAGAGCATACTGTCCGGCCTAACATATGCCTGGAACAGCCTGCTATTTGCATTTGAATAATGTCTCTGTTGCTTTTAACTGCACCGAGAACTCGGGGAAGCTTTTTGTTTTGTCTTGTTTGTCTGCACAGAGGCCTTCTGGAAATAATGCCGATTCCTTTAAACAGGCAGAAACATGTGTTTAGTTTAAGAAGAGTCTGTATTTGCCGCTAGCATTTTACTGAGATTTACTGAACAGGAGGGTTGTTGTAAAAAAAAAAATAGATATGGAGCGAATAGAACACTATATGTCATATAAAAGAACTTGAAAATATCGTGCAAAGTATGCTGGTTAAAAGCCATGACACTGCCACTGAAGACATAATAAAGATTGGATTAGTCACTTCTATGATGACAAATGCTTTCCTGTAACAGTTATCAGAAATAATTTTCTTGATCTTTTAATGAGGCATTCCAAATCTCAAACAGAATATCATCAACAGTAAGCTTAACATTTACTGTTTTAAATGTAAGGCTGAATTTTCAGCACTGCAGAAATACGGAACACTATCATAAAGTCTACCCAAAGTATTTGCATAATTTTTCAAATGAAATCAGACTGTCATATCTTCAAAGAAGCAATTATCCATCCTGGCCATTGTAAAAGTAAAAGATTAAGTACAACATGCAAATACAAGTGATGGGGTTAATCCTTCCGGAGAGGGTTGCTGTTACGGTTATTCCGCTGGTTGCAGTTTAGTTAAACTGGGCATTGCAGAGTAGTGCATGCTTTAAGAATGGTAGCTTAGCAGCACAACACAGCAGATACCTGGCACTATCATATTACTCTCTGTAG
This sequence comes from Protopterus annectens, assembly GCF_019279795.1. Lineage (NCBI taxonomy): Eukaryota > Metazoa > Chordata > Ceratodontiformes > Protopteridae > Protopterus > Protopterus annectens. Next base: position 767,677,696 of record NC_056748.1, read on the forward strand.
TGGGACATCACTATTCTGAATGATCCTAAATACAGTGCTTAAGCTAACCAGAAATAAAAGGTCAGCAGCCAAGACTATGCCTCTTTGTTTTGTGCTGTTACATGCCCGAATAATTTTTCACCACCCTAAATATTTCAGTGTGTCCAGTATTTTATTTTATTTGGAATTTGTTAACCAGGGTAAATCACTGATCCCATTGGACCTATTTCACTCTCAGCCTGGGGTAAACACAATAAATACATGACATTATATATATGGAGTGAATAATAAAATGCAATATATACCAATATTATATACAAAGTGAATATCATAGTTGGCTTTTGGGTATAAATACAATAGATACTTGACATTATATTTAGAGTGACTGGCAAAATATACAATATACACAAGGATTATATCGAGTGAATATCGGAGATGTCAGCTGAAAGAATCCCAATTAAAAGTAGAGCCCAAAGTATAAAGCGGGAAGTTATTTTTCTATCATAAGGGATATTATAAGTAAACTGTTGTAATAAATGCATTACAAAGAATATGAGCAGCAGTGCTGAAATTCTTCAGGGAGATATATGTACTCTGTATACAACAGGGAGGTGTATATAATGCACTATTAGCAGAGAAGTATAGTGTTTCTATGATGTAAATTAGTACTATCACCTTCCATTATCAGTAGTTCTTTGCCCCACTCTACTCATATTTCCCAGGCCACCGCATCCATCACTGACCCATTTATTAGTTGCAAGTAGCTAGCAATAGGAGCACTATTAGGCCATCCAATATTACCTTATCAGAATTTTCCCCTGGCATTTTTGGATTTATGAAAGAGGTTAATTGTTGATGGAATGTTTGGAAACTAAACTAGTGCTGTAATCTGGGTAAACTCGATGCAGATCATCTACTCTACTTTCTGATCAGTGGGTTAGACAATAGCTGCTAAAAATATCACCATAATCAAAAGGTTGGATAACAGTCACTTACACTGACAGCATGATCAGTGGGTTAGACAACACAGGCAACATGCAGTGTTTGCTGTGATATTGTCTGCATGCTGATTAATGCACTAATGTTTGGCCTGAAACATCTGTGAGTACTCCTGCTGGTTGATCATTGCTTGTCTGCTACTGTATTACCTCTGGCGGAATGGGGTGGCCTTTGACAGACTAAGTAGGATGTGCTGGCTATGTGTTGCTGTAATATACATGAAAGCTGTTGTCTGTTATGTTTGCACTGTGGTCCAAATATTTAATGAACTGACTGCCTCTCATTTAAAAATCTTGTTATTGATTTAGTAAGGGTGTAGTCATTACAAGTCTCCTCTGCATATATATTTTGCTAAAAACTTTTAAGTAAACAGGGCTGGAAAATTGCTACAGTGGTTAGCACTACTGCCTTGCAGACTTTGGTTTTCTGGTTCAATTCTTACCTAAGATGTCTTTTGTGAGGAGTATCTACATTGTTCCTTTGCCCATATGGCCTTTTGCTAGGTGCTCTGGTTTCCTCCCACACTCTAAAGTCATGTTGTAGTTGAACTGGTGACTCTCTAAATTGCCAATAGATATGTGTTTTTGTGTAAGTGGGAGTGTATGTACATCCATGATGTCCTGCCATGGATAAATGTTTCTGCCTTGTGCCCACTGAAGATCACTGTAGGCCATTCTATCTTATGACCTTGAACTGGATTAAGAGTAATCAGAGAATGAGTGAACAAATGCCAAGTAAACAAGTGTCTTTGCTGGAAATTCATTCTTTAGTTTTAGAGTTAGGGGATTGCCCTGAGTGAATGAGCAAACTTTAATTAAACTGGATTCCCTAAAAATAAAAGCACAGTGATTTTAATCCTTCTGTGACCAGACAGTTTCTTCCTTAGACTAATATAGTTGTGCTATTGGATGCAAGTTTCATAATTTGTCCCTTGCATTTCACTCAACTGGTTAATCTGAGGCTATACATATGCAAGCCTGTATATGTTTTATACATAGGTAGGTAATCTGTGGCAACACTGGTTTGGATATTTCTTAGATACTGGTTAAGCTATAATATACTGTAAGTGTACACTGTAGCTGCACACATATGAATTCAGTATTTACAGCCTTTCCTAATGTGGGAAACAGTGCTTAGAATTTAGCTTCATATCCACTTGTTAATCATCTAACTACTGAAACACCTACCACAGGAGTAGAGAATGACAAAAAATTGCAGGCTGTTGCGCTATCCCTTGTTTTTTCCCCCACTTTTTCTTGTTCATGCTTTGTTACTTACTGGATTTCTGCCTTATCACTACAAGGCCACATAAACTGCAGACTGTGCTGCACTTTATAAAGAAGTTGATAATACCCTCCATCTGGACTTGTTGATACTTGTGAACCTCTGCTATCTCTGAAAAAAACAAAAAAACAAAAAAATCTTGCTTTTTTCCCACTTTTCTGAGATTTAAAAAAGTTCAGTTACAGGCTTGCTGTTCTGAACTGTTTGTAAGTTTCTTGGAGGCCATTTTTTGCTTGGGCTAAAGGGAAGTCTCTCTGTTCATCAGTGGCAGTGATAAACATTGAGCAGCCTGCCTGCCCCTGTGGGAGTGGTTACTGACTTGAAACTGTAGTTTTATTGGCCATTTTGGGTCAATTCCTAACTCCTTGATCTTCCTCTCTTAAATCCTGATTGCCTCGTGGTTTTGGCGTCTTTTCAGACTTGTTGGCTGTTGGTGAAGCACCCACCAAGAGGAGAAAATGCTGAGAGAAGAAAGGAGCCACTTTTGAGATTTTAAGTATTTTTCTTCAGATTATTTGCTAAGTTTTTCTGCATAGCCGCCTACTTTGAGCATTTTCTGGCTTGTTAAACTTGATTTCTGCATTAGTAACTGTATTTAGAGCACAACCTAGAGCTGTTTACTGAATTTCCTGTTTGCACTTATTTTTAAAATCGTTTTTTTCTCAAAACTTGCATTTTATCTGTCTCTGGCCTAGCACTCAAGTGTGGGGTCATTTACTGCACTGTTATAACTTGTTGATACTTGTGAACCTCTGCTATCTCTGAAAAAAACAAAAAAACAAAAAAATCTTGCTTTTTTCCCACTTTTCTGAGATTTAAAAAAGTTCAGTTACAGGCTTGCTGTTCTGAACTGTTTGTAAGTTTCTTGGAGGCCATTTTTTGCTTGGGCTAAAGGGAAGTCTCTCTGTTCATCAGTGGCAGTGATAAACATTGAGCAGCCTGCCTGCCCCTGTGGGAGTGGTTACTGACTTGAAACTGTAGTTTTATTGGCCATTTTGGGTCAATTCCTAACTCCTTGATCTTCCTCTCTTAAATCCCTCTTTTGCACGGTTTTGCGCATTTTTGTGCATAGTGCAACAATGGGCAGCGCCGCCTAATTGGGTTTAAACTATTCCTGGCTCCACAAAGTCTGCTCTTCACTTTTTCCCTTAGAACTGCTCTATCTCTCAATTTAAACACCATATTCTCATTCTAAGGCCCTTCACTGGTCCAAATAAGTAATCTTACAAGTTAGCACTATAAAACCATAAGCACTACTTACTCTTATACTCTCTACGATTACCTTGTCCCCTATTGGTCTGTCTTAATTCAGTTTCCCTATATTACTCTAGCATGTCCAAAGGTCAGTCAATGGTTTCCTCTCCAGTCCAGCTGGTGAATCTGGGAATTTTGAGGCAATGTTACAACTGTCTCATGTACACGGACAACCCTCTCCTCCTCCAAACAGGTTCAAATATATGTGAGAGATGCAAACATATAGCCAAACTGGAGGCTGAGCTCTCTCATCTCAAAACTGGTGAAACCAGTCAGGAGGAGAAGGTAACCTCACACAGCACAACTCCAGTATCACATAGTCCCACCACATCAGCGAACCAAACACATAAATACACAAAAACATACTCGGAGGCTCTAAATAAAAATCTACCTAAGCAACAGAGACCACCAAAGCAGACATCCAAGCAAACGCTACCCCAAAACAAAACACACACAACACATAGCCCACAAAGTCAGTGTGCCAAGCAGCCACAGCCCTTAAGGCTGAATAACACACCTGATACTCTTGTAATAGGTGACTCTCTTGTCAGACACACTGACGTCCTGCTCACCAGGCTGAATAAAGAGAAGGTCACAGTGAGCTGCCTGTCGGGCGCTAGGATCCACCACATAACGCAAGCACTCAGGTCACTCCAAAGCAAATACAAATATGACTCAGTCATTGTACATGCTGGTGTGAATGACCTGAGACATACCTTCCTGGACTACATGAAAAGAGACATAGAGAAGCTCTCTGATCATGTAGCCCAGGCCGGTATGACCCTGACCTTGAGCAGCATCTTACCCTCACCTAGAATGATGCCACAGTACAAAGACAAAATGATCGATTTTAACAATTGGCTAAAATTTTGGTGTCATTCTAAGGGAATCCAGTGTCTGTCAGCCTGGGATGACATGCTCGACAAGCCACGTTGCTTCACTAGGGATGGCTTGCACTTGTCACCACTGGGCTTTCGGATATCGGCAAAGGCTCTTGCCACCCCCATAGTGCCTTTTTTAGGCAAGGCTCAAAAGTCAAACCCACCTCCATAGACAGCACAAGAAACAAGAAACTAAGGGTAATGCTGCTAAATGCCAGAAGTCTTAACCTCAAGATGCACGCACTCGAAGCTCTCCTCAGTATGGAGAACATCGATATCTGTGCAGTGACAGAAACCTGGTTCAAGGCTCCAGAGAGCACCCCAGCACTACCAGGTTATACCTCATATCATGCTTTTTGGCCCCAAAACCTGGACCGAACCACAAAAGGAGGGGGAGTGTCCATATTTATCAAGGATATCCACACCTCCAGGTTAGTGGCATTGCACAAAGTATCGGAGACCATCCATGTGCAACTAACAGTGGGCAAGACTGCTTTTCAGTTTATAGCATCCTACAGACCACCCTCTCAAAGTCAGGAATCCCACTCGGCTTTCCTGAAAACATTGGAGAACATGAAGATCTCTCCGAACACCATTATATTGGGCGACTTCAACTACCCAAACATAGACTGGGAGCACTACTCAAGCCCCAGCACCTTAGCCCAAAGGTTCCTGGAAATTATAAACTCAAATGCTATGGAACAACTAGTCACCACTCCCACAAGAGGGGATAACATACTAGACCTGATCATTACCAACATGGGGACTCTATGCTCCACACCTGAAGTATATCCCTCATTGGTAAGATCAGACCATAAATTAATTTCACTGGATGTCCAGATCCCGACCCCACCCCCAGCCCAGAAAACCACAGTGAAAAACTTCTCAAAAGCGAACTTCTCACTTTTCAAAACTGAAGTGGAATCCTTCAAGGCCCCAGGGCCAGTGGAAACTATGGCCCAAACTGCAGAATCCTATATAAACGCATTCTATGGACACCTCCAGGAATGCATGGATCATGCTATCCCAAACAAAACCAAAACCCAAACATCCAAAGGCAGGTGTCTAGTCTGGTGGACCCCAGCCATAAATAAACTGTACAACAGAAGGAGAAAGATACTACATGATAGAGCAAATTCCCTAATAGGGAAGGCATCTCTGATCAGTACTAGCAAAAAATTACGATCCCTCATAAAATCCTCCAAGGCCAGCTTCGAGAGAAAAATTGCTCAGGACACTAAAGATAATCATAAGGCCTTTTTCAGCTATGTTAGGAACCTGGGATGCAACTCCCAGACTTGTTCTGAGTTGATTCTAAACGACAAACAATACACTGAACCCACAGACATTGCCAATATCCTGGCAGACAGGTTCAGTGCAAACTTCTCCCCCCCAAAAAAAGAGCAAGTATCTATCCTGGCAGAGGGCTGCCTCCCAAACATCTGTGATGCTCAGGTGAAGGCTGCCCTCTCCAAAGCAAAAAACACTGCTTCCATGGGACCAGATGGCATCCCGGGTTGCGTCCTACATGAACTCCAAGAAGAACTAATCCCACAAATAAAACAGCTGTACAATCTCAGCCTCACTACAGGATATGTGCCCACAGAATGGCGTACAGCAACAGTGGTCCCACTCCACAAAGGCGGAGCCTCTACGGACCCTGGAAACTATTGCCCCATAAGCCTGACTAGCTTAGTCTGCAAGGCTATGGAGAGGATCATCATGGAGCTCATAAACAAAGACATCGGGGACTTACAGACACTAGATCCTACCAAGTTCGGCTTCGTCAAGGGCAGATCCTGCCTTTTGAACCTGGTTGACTTCTTCAAAACAGTCACCAAAGCCATAGATGAAGGGAAGGTAGTCCACACAGCCTATCTGGACCTAGCAAAGGCATTTGACACAATACCCCACTTGGGCATCATAGATAAGCTATCCAGCTTAAATATAAACCCCTATGTCACAAGATGGGTCGCAAACTGGCTCAAAGACAGAACCCACAGAGTGAGAGTTGCTGGAGCCATGTCAGACTCGAAACTGGTCACAAGTGGCGTCCCACAAGGTTCTGTCCTGGGACCGCTCTTGTTCGGTATATACTTTTCCGAGGTACAGGCCAACATGGGAGGATTATGGCTCACCAAGTTCGCAGACGACTGCAAACTAGGCGCCATAATCAACTCTCCAGCTGACACAAACATCCTTCAAAAAGGTCTCACTGAGATGGATAACTGGTGCCAGAGCCATGGTCTAAAGCTAAATGCCAAAAAGTGTATAGTCATACCCTTTGGCAAAAACAATGTGCCCACAAATTACCACATAGGCGGTAACCCATTAAGTACAGAGAAAGTAATTAGGGATCTGGGGACCCAAGTTGATAGCAATCTCTCCTTTGACAACCACATTGCCAAAGTGGTTAGAAAGACCTTCTACATAGCCCACCTCATCATGAAAGGATTCACATCTAGATCAAGAGAGGTAATCGTGCCCTTTATTCATCCCTCATCAGGCCCATCATAGAATACAATGCTCCTTTTGGGATGTACCTTACCCGACACCTGCAGCAATTAGAAAGACCCCAAAAGTACCTCACCAAGAGGATCAAGGGACTCAAACAGATGCCATATGCTGCTTGGTTAAAAAAACTCCAGCTCTACTCAGTTGCATACCGCCTACTTCGAGGCAATCTATGCCTGACATATAAAGCTATGTCCAGTCCAGAATTAATGGACATGCTCCACCTCAGTAAATCTAAATCCCTTAGAGCCACACGCTCGAGGGACTTGAACCTCAGCACTGAAATAAATAGAACTTGCTGGAGGGACAGATTCATAACCCAGAGGCTCCCTTCGCTCTGGAACAGAATTCCAATTCATGTTAGGCAGAGCACCTCACTGAATCTCTTCAAGAAGAATCTTGATGAGTGGATGGGGGATCGTAGGTTTCTCCCGGGGATTACTTCCGTGTCACTATTAGACAGAGGCACAGCAAACTAAACCTTAAAAAGGGCACGGTATACTCAAATCAAGGGGTGGCGTAAGTCAAACAAAATCGGGCTAGGCTTATAATTGCCCCAGGGCAGATAGCCTAGTATGAACCTATGAACCTATGACTGATGCTGCTGTTGCTATCCTGGAGGGTCTGGTATCCTACTATAAAAATGCTATAACATGTTAATACATGGCCTCTATCATGTTTTTCTATGGTTGGATCAATCTTCTGTATTGCAATGATTGGCTGTTGGGTGTGTTTTCTATATTGTGAGGTTTCTAACTCTTTTGTTTAAATAAAGGTTCTGTTTTTGTACATAAGCAATACTGTGATCAGGATGTCCAATTATCTGTAGTTATTTACCAATGGTCTTTACCAAGTAAGAATCCAAAATAAAGCAGGTTATTAATTTAGAAGATATGTTTTAGTGGCGATTTGCTGGGGGCTTATGTTTTCTCCCACTATTGACCTTAAATTTTGTACAGACTTTGAAAAATATTTTTAGGGTGTCAGAACAGTATTCTGTCTGGCTGACTGCTGAGTGGTGCAATGAAATCTGATGATGATGAAGCAGCTGATATGTTTGTTGAATACTTTGGAATACTGTGGGATAAAGCTGAAGACTTTCCGTTGCGCTACAGGTTTTGTAGTTGTAGTAGCTACCAGCAATATTACTGAACCAGGCAGGTGACGTAGCAATACTGTCCTTGAAGATTTCTCAGCTACTTGTAAACCTATAGTGTATAGTATGTAAAATTCGTAGCTGCACCTTACTGAACTTCAGCAATCTAATCCAGGAAGTACCATGCAGGATTTAACTTAATGCTGACTTGTTAATCTCCTGTACTACAGCACTGGCCTTAACTTCTTACAAGGCTAATGTCCAAATAAACCAGTAGTACTTGTTTAGTTTCATGTGCTGCACTTTATAAAGAAGTTGATAATACCCTCCATCTGGACACCTTAAAGGGCTTCCCACTCCAGGTTCACACCCATATTTATTGGTAACCTACAGATATCACTTCCTGCCCTACTGACGTATACGTTCAGTATGCAGGAATGTTTACATTTATACTTATTTAAAACTTAACATTACTCTCATCTTTTATGTCCTAATTTATTTAATACAAAAGCTAATTGTTACAACCCTGGGATATATAACAAGCCGCTGAAGCACAGCCCACAGTTCTTCTGGCATAGAAAATAAAACAAGATTCTTAACCTTTGCCTCCTTACTGCATCCCTGTTCATATATTGCAAATAAAATTGATAGCCTAAGTCTATCAATCAAACTACTGAGCCTGTCTGTGAATAAAGTCTTCCAGATCTCATGTTAACAGTGTAAACTTAACATGAAGAAAAACAAATTGCCACTACTAATACCTGGTGTCTAAAGAAACAAATGTAGCCTGTATGAAAGCTGGGTTGCTCAACATAAACCACAGCAGACATAGCCAGAATAAATGATTGCTAGATCAAAGCAGACATTGCTTCATGTTGAACTCTTAAGCTTTCTTAAGTCAGAGATCAATCAAATTGTATGGGGGAACGTTTTTTTCATAGGTTTGAAGAATTTAACATGATCTCTGATTACAAGATATCCAGATAAGATGGGCCATGACTCTAACTGGGTCATATCTGAATGTCTGTTTGTAAGCCACTTAAAGCTAAATATGGCTTTGGTTTACTGTCCCTCAATGGCTGTGTCACTATTACTATGTCTGTCACTGTATGCACTGGTCTACTTGCAATTAAGTATTACTGTGCCATAATGTGAAACTTGAGTATACACTAGTCAGTTGTAACTGACTGCTAAGTAACTAGTCTTTTATATAGGTTGTTTCTACTTCCCACAATACAATTATCATGCCATTTTAGAATAGATTATGGCAAATAAAACAGACTGTCCATCATAAGGGTGATGCTTCTGATTGTGTCTTTCAGCTTTTCCCGGTTAGGGGTTGCCACAGTGGAACTCCGGTCCGCTAATGATTGGCAGTTGATTTTTACGCACCAGCTTGCCAGGCCTGACGCACAAACTTCAATGAAGGTACGCCCATTCACGCATGTCTCCACGCAGAAGACGCACTAGCTGAGAATCGAACCAGACAGTGTCTTACTGTGAGGCGACAACGCTACCGCAGCACCACCATGCTTCTAAGTTTTAGAAATCATTGCCCTGTGTTTACAATATTCTTTGCCAAAAAAGTAAGTATTTCAGGACAATCTCTAACATTTAGAAGTTTAATAACTGCCATTTAGTCCTTCTATAAAATAATTGCAACATCAGGCCAGTTTCATAAAGACCTGCACTAAATGTACACCATTGAGAGTGAACAGACAACACAAAAAGAGCTCCCACTTTCTTGCTCCTAATCTTAATTTTCCTATTAATTTTCTTGCAGCCTTAAATATTGAGGAGGATTCATAACGGTTACTACATGGTGTAGACTATGTGTGCACTTAGTGTAATCTTTCTGAGTGAATAGACAGCACAAAAATGTTCTACGGATATTGTTGAATAAAGAACATGTACACTTAGTGTAGGCCTTCATGAATCTGTATAATTGTTTTAAATAATTTTCAGAAGTTACAACTTCATATTAAGACATTTTTCCATTTTCTGTCAAAGGACTGAGGCACTAAAATTTACCTTAATCTAATATATAAATGTTTTATTCTTTCCATCTCTGTCTAGCGAAGAGCTTGTTTTACATATGATGATATGCATATCTGGACATAACTGCTCCTTGCAGCCACTTTATGGCATCTGTTTATCACTTCATAAGTATCAATTGTTTAACATAAATATTCTGGCCAGGATTGATGGCTGTCAAATGTACTGAGCACTGAAAATTATCTCAAAGAACAGTAATGAGCAGTGTTTTGGTAATTTAGACACATGGATAGTGCAATCGCACATGACTCAAAATAGTTTGGTATGCAGTGCACAATAATGAACGCATAATAACAGAAATAAGGAGCTCCAGGCAAATGACCCACATCATGTATGCAAATGAAGAAACCCAAAATGGCAGACTAGTTTAAAAAAATATTAAAAATAGGCATACTGCTTTGGGGCACATACCCCTACTTTTTCTCCAAACATTGTGGTCTACATGAGGGGATTGATGTTTGCAGTAGCTTGAGCCAAACAGCATGTATTCATTGCCACACTTGAAACCAATGCCCTAAGTGTTGTACATCATGGCCATCTTTACCAGTGAAGGAGGTACAGACAGCATCTGACATACCACCACCTGAGTGACCAACAGATCATGGACCATTTCCATGAGGACAGGGAGAGGACCTTTGTAGAACTGTGTTGCCCACAAGCAGAGTTGAGGGAGATACATGGGATGGCCATTCATGCAGATAGTGAGGTATGTGTGGATTTAAGCAACTTAGCTACAGGGACCTTTTGGCAGAATGTTGGAGGCACATTAGGGATACTGTAAGCCTCAACATCATGAATCATAAGCCAGTTCCTCGTCATTATGTTTCAGCATGTGGGAGGAGCATATCTGGTTCTCCAGGTATGCAGAGATGAGAACTACCACCATGCAGGCATTTTACCAACATCTCCCATTTCTCTGAGGTCCTAGGAGCACAAACATTGCAATTAAGGCCTCACCTGATCCAGAGAGACTGTGATACATCAACGAGAAAGACCCTTAACTGCCAGGTGGTCTATAATACATGTAGGATATTGTCTTTAATATGCCCATCAATTCTGGGGTTAGATTGCCATTAGGAAACCTTTGGTGTCATTCACTGGGCTTCTTTGCTGTGTTAGAGTTTGATGCAGGAATGGCAAGGAAGGAGTAAATCTATGGGACCATGGGCGTCCATCCTGACAAGGTGTACCATGAGCTGATCCTGATGAGTGCCATTGCTCATGAAATGTTTATTGACCAGGAACAGGATGGTAGACTATGTGTCTATAGTCATTAAGAAGGAGTATAACTATGTGAACGTGTGTGTTCAGTCTGAGGAGGCATCCCAGGTGCTAAGCTGGGGGACTACTGTGAGACATAACCTGGACCATTATTATGATGAAGCACAGCAGCCCATGTGCCTGCAAGTGGCAGTGACACTGTGTCTTAAGTTTTCTCACTAGTCTGATTTCTGACAGTCTATTTCTGATCACTCTGCATCCAAACCCAGCCTTTTGCAAGGAAGGAAGGAATGACCTCTGGAATCAGATTCGAGGGTAATCACAATCTATCTCATGGAGGTAGTAATGGAAGCAACTTTTGCCACCAGTGGCATCAGCAGTCTTTTCTGCTTCACATCTCTGTACTTGTTTCTTGATGTCCTGGAATAGGCAGCACATTAACCTTCTCCACCATGGTGTGGTTTGCACCTGATGGTGCCTGAATCACTGACCTTCACTTCTATAGTTAATGTCAGGTGTCACTGTCATATCGAAGTTGCACCTGTAGTCATGATGGCACCTCACTCCGACTCTCATGTCTATCCCTTATGGTGGGTATACACACTTCATTGGTACTGTGTGTTTGACTACTCAGGTGGAGGCTGTGAGAGACTATCAAGTAGAAGCTGTCCAGCAAGCCCTGATGAGGCAGTGTGTTCATCCTGTACCCCTACAGGAATATCTGGAGTGGTAGATGTAGGTGAATATTCCGCCTGTAGTGTTGCAAAGTGTGCTACTGTATCATTGTACCCTGACACTTACATGTAGCCATTGTTGACATCTGCTCTGTGTTCTGTCAAGCTGGGCCCTCCACGAATGGGACTTATGAAAGCAGGAACATACATGAAACCATTGTCTTTCAACACATATGCTTCTATCACCACCTAGGTATGCATGGTACTACACATTAAAATACATGTATAGCAGCCTTAATATACATGACTTGTCTGGCAAGTTGTTCTAGTTGCAGAGCTGAGGTGTCTGCAAAGACATATATGCTGGTGGACCTTGGTTAAGCCTTCTCTTCAAAGGTATTGCAGTGTACTATGCTGTACTTTAGTGTACTGGACATTACTAACCTGGTGTGTTCCCAACCGACACATTAGTACTTGGTGCTAACCCAGCGCCCACACCTAAGCCACCTCCAAATGAAGAGCCTCTTACCCTGGCCAGTGAGATGCTTTTTAGGGATGGTCCATTATCTGTGGTGAACCTATCTGTCACAATATCCCATGCTTGTCTTTTGGACAGAGTATCAACTCTTCATCAAACCTGTTGCAGGAATCTATTATATGCACCCACATTATTCACATCCTGCACTACCCTCTGCCAAAACTGGTCTCAGTACTGATTGCTGGCAATATATTTTCCGAGGAGATGCATGCCATCTTTGCAGAAGGCTTCCAGTAGCACAGCATTCTCCCTGGCAGCAAACTTTTTGAGAAATTACCTTCCTCATGTGGCTATGCCAGTATAATGTTCATCAATTGGCAATCATGTCAGTTAGAGTGTGCATATGGTATACTGTGGGATGTCCACATTTATGCCTGCATCCCCTCCATTTATGCATCTATCTACATGTCATAAGTGCTGTACCCATAGCCACAGGCTCCCACAACCATATGTGCAAATATTTATTAGCTACTGTTAGTGACATGCATAAGCTTCTTCCCATTCATCATAGACTGTAATCAGCTCTGGCACACCAAACCCCATGCACCATATTTTCATTGTACATGGTGGCCACCTCAAAACCACAGGCATACAGAACAGTATCATTCCAGTATGATGCCACTGTGCCTTGTACACCTTTGACATGTACATCCTAACATCTGCCTCATTCAGACCAAATCCACCACATGACCATTTTATTCTTGTTGATGTACTTTACCAGGCAGTGCTCTTTGCAAAACTCTATACCTCTTTCCTTAACTCTGTAAAGTTCAAGTCTGTATAATTTTTGTTGAAATTCCTCTATTCCACTGCTGTACTCCTTTGAACATTATAGTACAAGATAACATTGGTGTTTTTGACCAGTTAACAAGGAGGTTATTATAATAAGGCCGCTGTTTGAGTCACTACCATATCATATTGCACTATAAGGGCATGCTGATTATAGTCAAATACAACATAGTGACCGACAGGCATGTGACTAGTATACTCATGCATACAGCATGTGTATTCCCATAAAGCCATAACACTATGCTACAGTAATATCACAGCACCATGGTAACATTAGGAAGGTGACATAACATCATGGTGTACCTATATGGCGTGTGACTGATAATCTAAAATGTGCACCCATGTGCATAGGGCTATCTGTTTGCTCCTCAGACTGACCTGTTTGAGTGGCAATGGGAATTCAATGTGCTGGACAATGCAGAATTCTTGAATGGTGTGAAAGGGAGAGCAAGCTTTTCTTGTTCTTCCTGCACAGGGACTTACAAAAGCATCTGTTAGGGCAGTATAATGGGCCCTCATGGAAAGTGGCTGCCTGGCATGATCTTGTCAGGATGGTGACTGATGCAAATGGCATCCCTCATTCTGGTCAGCAGTGATAGCATCACTGCATTGACCTTAGGTGGCAGCACCCTTTCCTGATTTAAGAGTGGAAGGCAGAGGTTAAAAAGACATACAAAGATGTATTGCAAGAGCTAGTTTGCTCTGTGAAGTTACCAGCTTATAGATGTACTTAGAAATTCCTTTTGCTTTGCAGCAGGGGAGGGGTGGGAATTGAACATGTTTGGATGTTAGAGTAGGCAGTAGCATCTCTTCCAGCAATGGGCTGTGTTTGCAATCTGTGGCAGCCCGCTGAATGACTGCAATTGTATTGCTTCCATGTGTGTGTAATAGTTTGCCATCCTCCTGCAGGTACATTATAGCAAAGGAACAGGTAAAGTCACACTCTCCTCAGTCTGTGCTGCCCAAAGTACCTGGTTCTGGGTCACCAGTGGCCACCAGAGTTGCCATGTAGCATGGGAATGATATTTACCTTGCTGGATGTGACCAAGGATGGATAATGGCCACTTCTTAGGAAGGAGAAAGAAGGCTCCTCTTCCAAAAGTGAACTTCAGGGATATGCCCTAGTCTCCTGCCAACAGATGGCTGACATAGCAGCAACTGGATGTTCACCAAAACAATGTGGAATATCTTCTAGTGTGGCTGATAGAATCCACAGATAGCAGGTCCTGACAAATGGGCTTTCAGAGGAGGAACTAGCCCCTAACATCTGCTACCTAGGCATCTGATGACTGAGTTTGATTTCCTTTGGCTGATCTGGTGTCCAACCATGCCAGAAGAGTATCCTATCCTCATCCAGATGTGTTCACTCCCTTTAGTGCCATTTCACATTCCTGTTTGTTGTCCAGTCCTCCCCATCACCACTGGTCCATTCTGTGTATGTCAGTGTCTATCTGCTGTTTCCCCCACCTTTCATGTGTCTACCATCTTTGTATATCTGCTATGGATAACTGTCTTTCTCGCTGAGTCCCATCAACAGCCTTCTCTCACTACTTTCTCACTTGCCCTTCTTTTTTTATATATGATGACAAAAAGTTACCCTTCCCCCACCTTTCATACCTTATGGTTATCCTTGTACATTTCCCTCTGCTTGCTACTCTCCTCTTTCATGTCTACCTGATTTCCTCTCCATTTATATGATGAACAAGGTTAGCACTTTGGTGTGTAGACTTACAGTGGTCTATGTGATGGCCACTAGGATGCCCTTGGGCTGGGCAAGCACAGGGTGAAGCTTAGCCACACTACAACTTGCATGTGAACACGTAACGTACTGGTATGGCCTTAATAACCTGCCTTAAATTGTGATGTGCATGATATGAGCAAAATGGCCTTCTCTAGCCATGAAGCAACCAATCATGGTTTCTCCAATTGACAGTAAACTTCTGTTTGTTATGCATACCTTTGAACAGTCTGCCAGTGCTATTCAATGCCTAAGCCATTTCTGACTACTATGCATTTCATCTGTGCTGGTGTACAGTGCCTGTTTATAATCCTCAGTCTTTGCCTCCTTTTTAGATTAGAGAGATATCTCTAATTAACTTTTAGCAAGGTATTGGTCCAATGGAACAAAGACAAGAGTCACATAAACTGTTTTTTATAAGGTTGTGCCCTACAATATACAAAATAAGACTGGTTACTAAGCCTGATGTTTTTAATAACATTATTTTAATCAGACATTACTGGAGATGATTACATATTACAGTGTAACAGCAATAAGGCTCTTCATTGCTTAGCTTTATTCCTGTGGTGCATCTAATAAGCTTGGCTTTTTTTCCTTGCTTCATTGTACACCATGAGTAAATTTATTGGGCATCAGTACACAAGTACTGCCTTAAGTTCACAGTTATTGCCACCCTGGCAATGGAATCCAGAAAACCAGCACCAGAAATAAGGACTGGTAGATCTAGTGCAGCAAACATCATTTAATCCAAATAAAGTTAATACATGACATCTCTGAAATTCATTCTTATCTAGATTTGTTGGGATACTATATACACAGAAATAAAGGTAGTTCTCAGAATCCCTGCCATATTTCTTTTGACTTGAAATGTCCTTCAGCAAATGGTTAATCCCAAAAGTATTGCATCATTTTGTTCAGTGTTCTGTCTTTAGAGGCAGGGAACAAAATAATTCATATCCCATAATGAATATATTTCTTACATTCAATAATAATGGATGAGAAATTCACAAGTGCTTTACTTTGCTCTTATCATCAAAAATATTGCTTTCTCGGTAAGTCCATTATCTCAGATTAGGGGAACAATAAGCAGCTAGTGTAATGGACAGCAATATATGTTTCTAATGGTTGTCAGCCTTATAGCTTGGATTCAGAAACACTGTGGGAGTGGTCATGGCCAGCCTGCCAGTGTTTACCTTGTGCGCACAATGAAGCTCATAACTCATTATTACTGAAGAGTGGGAGAAATCAGAGCAAGAAAGTGGGATTCGTAGAT
This sequence comes from Protopterus annectens, assembly GCF_019279795.1. Taxonomy (NCBI): domain Eukaryota; kingdom Metazoa; phylum Chordata; order Ceratodontiformes; family Protopteridae; genus Protopterus; species Protopterus annectens. The sequence goes on from NC_056748.1 coordinate 767,693,991, forward strand.
ATCCCATTAGCAGCTGCAGCCAAGTCTGAGGTAGGACGACACAGTACTGAGGTGTTGCCATGGGGAAAGAAGAGGAACAGCACTGAACATCTCTCATGTATGTGCTTCCATGTATATGCTTTCAGATGCAAAGTAGCAGGAAGATGCAGAATCATTTGAAAGCCTTAAGTGACCACTACAGAGGTGCACTCATTTTTTATTTTGACCAAATAAAAGGGCAGAAATGGGAATATAGTAAAGTGATCAAAAAGAGGAAGCCATCTGGGGGCAGAAAATAAGGTAACCCAAGGAATGAGCAGGATGGAGATGGGAAAGTGGGATAACGTTTTTATGGACCAGGTGCTCATTTTATATATATGAGGAGAAGGTAAGTTGTGGAAGGAAGTTAAGGAAGCATGAGGAAGAAAGGAGGCTAGCAGAGGCACACAAACAAACAAACACAGAAGACAGACAACACTACAGGAGAGGTACTTAAAGAATGAGACAGGGGTGCACAATGGAGAAAGAGACGTCAACAGAAGGAAAACAACAGTGATGGGATAGATTGGACTACAACCATTAGTGGGCATTGATACAATATCAGGATGGGGGTAGGATGGGGTTGCACAGTTGACATCACTGCCAGCTGCGGTCTAGTGGAAGTTTACTCACCACCCTGGGCTCCCTTATCACTTGGTCTTTGGTCAGACAGATGATCCAGTGTGGGGTAGGGCAGTAGCTCAGTGGGTCACAGAAAGGGGTTCACCAAGTGGCTAAAATGGGCATATAGCTTCCTGTCAATAAGCTGCCCCATGATGTCCATAAGCTGCTGATGGATGACAAAGATATTACCTCCACTGCTACTGCTACCAGTGGTTACAGCAGCAACTCCATCCAGTGAAGAACTGACTGGTGTGCCTGCTGTAAGTACTGTCACAGGTGTTGTGGTGGCTGTGGCAACCTGGGACACAGATGTTGTGGGTGTTGTTGCTGGTGGTGTTGCAACCTGTGGGGGATGAACAGGTCTTGCTGGAGGTACGGATGCAGTTCTAAATGCTGCTGAATATAACTAAAAGAAATGGAGAGTAACAAAATAATAATCAAAATAAATGAATGCAAAACAAAAAAAATAGTGAGAAACAGGGAGAGATAGAGAGAGAGAGAGAGATGTACACATATAATGAAAAAATACAGCTTATATCTATAGCTACAGATACTGTACTCAAAAGAGTAACAAACAAACATCCCATACTACCACTCCTGGCACAATACACTGCCAAGACAGGAACTGAGCTCACTGCCATCAACACATGCAGTCCAAAAGGCAGAGTCTTAGTTTGTTGAGCTACTTGTACAATTTGACTAAAGCCTGAGATCAAACACATAATAATGATGTGTGTGAGTGAAATGTACAGATGCAAAGAAAATATGTAACTCATATGTTTTTCCTTTAAAATGATGGTAGTACTTTACTAAGAATTACAATAATCATCTCCCCGGATTACCAGTAATGGCACAATATACAGATATATGTCAACTGACTGATGGTGTGTACGACTTTGAGTATGTGTATGTTTGTGTGGACATGAACATCTTACATAATATTTTGGATTTTAAATAGTGACTCGTAACAACAATTACATTACAGCGGTGCAGCGGTAGTGTTGTTGCCTCACAGCAAGAGGATCTCCCGTTCAATTCTCGGCTGGAGTGCGGGAGTGCCTTCTGTGTGGAGTCTGCATGTCCTCCCCATGGTTGGGTTGGCATTCGAAAGACATGCGTAAATGGGCGTGCCTTTGTTGAAGGTTGAACGTCGAGCTGGCACCTCGGCGTTCGTAAAAATCTACTGCCAATCATTAGCGGACCAGAGTTCTGCTGTGGCGACCCCTAACTGGGAAAAAGCCGAAAGACAAACAACAATTACATTACAACAAGTGTGACACATTATGTGGAGCATCTATTTTACATCGAAGATATTTTAAAAAGTATATAGTAATAAAAAACAAAAACAAAAAACAAATGTGAAACAATTTAACCCATTATCCCATTCTCTATGTAAAATAATGCCCTCCAGGGTGGGTGGCTTTTATCAGGGAAGTAACATCCTTCTGAGGATAATGCCCACCATTAAGGACATTAAGTAAACAAGTCCATGGATAAAACACTGTTTTGCAGAAATAGAGCATTCTACTGATTTACCCATTGAGGATGACGATTTTTATATAAAGCAAACACATTTTTTTCCTGGGGTCAGTAGAGAGAATTCTTCTTGTCAGTTCTCATGGTCTCTAGTAGAAGATAAATCATTTTTGAAGACTTTGAATTAGGCCAATTAATGTTTCAATTGACCTGCAGGGGAAATCTTCTTCACCTAAAAATAGGTATAGAGAAATGATGAAGCGTTTTGATGCAAAGTAGACAATATCTCCTTTGTACTATAGTTTAAAGTAAATCGTAAACACTAATAGTCAGATTCATGAAGCATAATGTTCATATTCTAAGAAAGCTGACATCTAATGTACTAGAAATTATACAAGACACATAAAGCTGTTCCTGTTGCTGTTTCTTTATCTGTTTTGATGGTAGTGAGGGAGGTCCCTAAAGCAAGTGACTCTTGAGCCATTTGACATGCAGATGTGCAGCATTTCCATTAGGGCAGGGTTTGAGATTGCCCTATAGGCCAGGCACAAGTCACCTCTCAGCAGCCGGGTCTACTTTATTTAAACGAAAACAAGTTATGTCGAACACCGCTCCATCGACACATATACATGGAACCGCAAAATAATCGAATGCACAAAACCACAAAATTACCGCGTAATTTGAAATGTGAAAGTGTTTTGGTTGGCCCGTCTGAGCTACAGATCATTAAGGTAAGTGAGCAATAGTTACGGACATTAGAGTTAGGATTAGGGTGCGGGTTAAGGTAAGTGCGTAGATAGGTAATGTAATATGGGTAATGTATTTAATGTTTAGTGTAGGGTTTGAGGTAGGGGTTTGATTAGTGTATGTGTGTGGTTTATTTATTTTGTTTGGGTATAGCTCCGTAGGGTACGTGTGCGTTAGTTATGGACCTTAGGGTTAGGGAGGGATTAAGGAGAGTGCATAGATAGTGGTGTATGTGGGGTTTAGTGTAGGGTTAGAAGTAGGGTTTTGGTTGGTGTATGTTTGTGGTTTATTTATTTTGTTTGAGAGGGTAGTATGTTTCATGCGGAGGGGTTGGCCAAGTATGACAATTCGGTATTTTGAGTTCCGTGGTTTTGTGCGTTCTATTATTTCGCGGTTCAGTGTATATGTGTCGATGGACTGGTGTTCGACATAACTTGTTTTCGTTTAAATAAAGTAGACCCGGCTGCTGAGAGGTGACTTGTGCCTGGCCTATAGGGCAATCTCAAACCCTGCCGTAATGGAAATGCTGCACATCTGCATGTCAAATGGCTCAAGAGTCACTTGCTCTAGGGACCTCAATCAAGCCTGTGACATTAACAGATCATGCTGGGGAGACAGATGTGTCTCCCAGAGATTGCTACTTCTCTGGAAAAGACTCCCTATTCATGTAAAACAGAGCTCCTCACTGACCCTATTCCAACATAATCTAGATAATTGGAGTAAAGTGACAGGGCTTTCAGCCTATCCATGTAGGTAATGGTTTGGAGTCCCTGTATCTTCTTAGTGAGAAACCTCTGAGGTCTCTCCAGCTGCTGCAGGAGTCTGGTCAGGTACATGCAAAAGGGTGCATTATACACTATTAGTTTTTAATTAGTATTACTATTAGTGGTCTGATGAGAGTCAAGTACAGTGGAGTTATAACATCCCTTGACCTGGATACTATGCCCTTGCTTATGAGGTGCGCTGTGTAGAAAGCTTTCCTTACCACTGAGGAAACTTGGTAGTCAAAATTCAGATTGCTGTCAACCTATGTTTCCACCTGGGTTGGAGATCAGGGAGGTGCTGCAATATTGTAATTTGTGGGAATTCCATTTTGCCAAAGGGAATAATAATGCATTTTTTTGCATTTAATTTTAGATCTTGGCTTTGGCATTGATCATTTGTTTGTGTTAACCCTTCTTGTAATATGTAAATATCATTCCGGGACTCAGTGATTGCTCCCAGTTTGCAACCATCAGCGAACTTGGTGAGCCAAAGGCGATCTACTTTGGCCTGGACTTCTGAGAAATAGATGCTGAACAGTAAGGGACCCAGCACAGACCCCTGTGGTACTTCACTGGTGACAGGTCTACTGCTGGAGGCGGAGTCATCAATTTTGAAAGAGTGGGTTCTGTTTTTGAGCCAGTTGGCTATCCCTCTGGTAACGTAAGGGTTAATCCCTATCTGGGAGAGTTTCTCAATGATGCCAGAGTGGAGAATTGTCAAAAGCCTGGGCAAGGTTGAGATAGGCTGTATGCACTGTCTTACCTTCATCCATGGCTTTGGTGGCATTCTCAAAGAAGCCTACCAGGTTTAATAAGCATGATCTACCCTTAACAAAGGCAAACTGGGTTGGGTACAGCATTTTGAGGTATCTAGGTCCTTGTTGATAAGGTCCATAATAATTCTTTCCATGGCCTTGCAGATGAGCCTGGTTAGACTTATGGGTCTTTAGTTCCCAGGGTCATTTGATAGCCCCTCTTTGATTAGGTGGATTACTGTTGCTGTTCTCCATTCTGCAGGAACATAGCCAGTTCTCAAGTTGTGATTAAAGAGAATGCCAAGTGGGTCCCTAGGTCTTGTTTTAGATTGTTTAATAAACAATCTGGGATATTATCTGGTCCCACTGAGGCCTTGTTTTTGGCCTTGGTGAGCTCAGAGATGACCTGTTGTCTAGAGATACTAGGCAGAGGGCTGGTGTCAGGCATGCTTTGGGATATGGTAGCTGGGGATAGAAGAGTGAAGTTTATGCTGAATCTGTCAGCTAGGAGGTTGTCAATATCTTCTGGTGTAGTATGAGTTATCCCATGTACAACCAGTTTGGCACATAGCTAGGCATTCCCTTTTAGACTTCGGACATAGTTAAAGAATACCTTATGATTATCCTTGGCTAGGGATGCAATTTTAGTTTCGTAATTTGCTTTAGAAGACTTTAGAAGATTTCTGATTTTCTTGTTTTAGGGTTAGGCGGGAACTCTTCCTCTACAGAGGGATATCACTCTTTCTTTTGGGCAATAATTTCTTCCTCTTGTTATATTGTTTATACCTGAAGTCTACCACAATTGTTTTTTTTTTTATGGAAAGACGTGGTTTTGATCCAGTCAGGTACAGCAGAGTTTATACATCATTTAAGTTTTTGTACAGGACATTTGCATGCACTTCTGCATAATGACCATTAATGTCTGGGATTCCAGGTGGTATGAAGCTTTTTATACCATTGCTTAGTAGGTTGTAGTTAGCTTTGGTGAAGCTTTTTGTAATTTTTGTTCCTGTGAAGGTATCAATTTCAGTAGTTACCTCAAACAAGACTGATTTGTGGTCTGACCAAACCAGAGAGGACATTACACACGGGGAAGTACAGTAAACCCCCCCATGTTGGTGAGTACTATATCCAAAACATTAGAACCCCTATTGGGGGTGACGACTATCTGTTCCAGAGCATTTGAGTTAAAGTCCAGGAACCTCTGGGTGAGCATGTTTTTGCTCATGTATGCCTCCCACTCTATGGAAAGATAGTTGAAATCTCCCATGACTAAGATGTTGGGCTGTGTGGCGAGGGATTCCAGTAAATCGAGATAGGGGGTGTGCCTACCCTGGTGCATGGTGTGGGGTCTATAGAAATGATGTAGTATGGTACTTTCCCAATAGTTAATTGGACATGGAGTAGTTCAAGAGATTTATGCTGTTTGACCAGTCTCAAAGTGTATTTGGTTTTATTGAAGATGGCTACACCTCCACCTTTGGTTTCTTCACCCTCATTTTGAGGTCTGAACATGTGGAAGGCATTGTACTCTTGCAAGGCTGGGATGCTGTCAGCGGTCTTGAACCACATCTTGGTAACTCAACAGACATCTACATCCTCTAAGGTGAGGAGTGCTTCCACAGAGTGCAGTTTCATGTTTCAACTCCTAAAATTAAGCAGCACGACCCTGAGTTTTCTCATAGGTTCATAGGTAAGTACTAGGCTATCTGCCCATGGGCATTTATAAGCCTAGCCACAGAGTGATGGCTTTCGCCTGCACATTAAATTAGTAACCTGGGCCTCTGTCAACAGGGCTCATGAAGTGATCCCAGGGTAGAACTTATGATTACCCACCCACTCATCAAGATTTCTCTTGAAAAGGGTCAGAGAGGAGCTCTGTCGAATATGGATTGGGATTCTATTCCAGAGTGAGGGGAGTCACTGGGACAGGAATCTATCCCTCCAGCATGTCCTGTTTATTGTTGTACATATGTTCAAGTCGCTAGAACGAGTGATTCTGAGGGATCTCATTTTTTTGAGGTGAAGCATGTCCATTAGTTCAGGGTTTGACATGGCCCTATAGGTCAGGCATAGGTCACCTCTGAGCAGACGGTAAGCGACTGAGAAGAGCTGGAACTTTTTTAGTCATGCTTCATAGGGTAATTGTTTAAGGCCCTTAATCCTCTTAGTGAGGTACTTCTGTGGTCTTTCTAGTTGTTGCAGGTGTATAGTGAGGTACATCCCAAATGGGGCATTGTACTCTATTATGGGCCTAATGAGTGAGGAGTAAAGGGGCACAATCACCTCCTTGGATCTGGATGAGAAACCCTTTGTGATCAGGTGTGCCACATAGAAGGATTTCCTGACCGTTTTGGCTATGTGGTTATCAAAGGAGAGCATGCTATCTACTTGGGTACCCAGGTCCCTAATTACTTCTTCTGTACTTAGTGGATTCCCATCTATGTGGTAGTTTGTAGGTACTTTGTTTTTCCCAAATGGGATTACTATGCATTTTTTGGCATTTAGCTTGAGGCCGTGACTTTGACACCAGGTGTAGGTGTGCTCAATTAGATTGTTACATTGAAAAATGTATTGTTTTGACATTGCCTAAAAAGGCACTATGGGGACATCAGGGGCCTTTCTCAGTATCCGAAATCCTAGGCGGGACAGGTGCAGACTATCTCTAGTAATGCAGTAAGGTCTGTCTACCATATCCTCCCAGGCTGGCACATACTGGATCCCCCTGGACTGACACCAGAAGCTGAGCCAATTGTTGAAGTCAATCATTTTTTTGTTTATATTGTGGCATCATCCTGGGTGAGGGTAGGATACTGCTTATGGCTAGGGACATACCTGTCTGGGGCACACAATTAGAGTTTTATCATGTCTCTCATCATATAGTCTAGAGAGGTATGTCTGAAGTCATTAACTCTAACATGGACTATGACAGAGTCATATCAGTACTTGATGAGTGACTTGAGTGCATGCATTATTTGTCAGATCCTGGCACCTTATAGGCAGCTGACCGTGACCTTCTCCTTGTCCATTCTGATGAGGGGGGACATCAGTGTGTCTTTCTATGGACTCACCTATGATCAAAACATTTGATGTGATTTGCCTTAGGGACTTATTAGTTGAGACATGGGTGTGTGAGTTGATATGTGTAGTGATTTTGTTAGGCTTAGTGAGTGTGGGTGGTGTGCATTTGGGAGGTCTCAGTTCTTTTGGTAGGCTTTTAGTGAGCACCTCCGAATATGTGACTTTCTGTGTCATGACCTTATTTTGTGTGTGAGGTGAGGTTTGCATGACATGTGAAGCATGTGTGTTGACAACCTGATTGATGTCTGGTTTGTTTTTATGTGAGAACACTGACTCCAGTTCCACAGTGTATTTGCATCTCTCACATAGGGATTTAGTTAGCTTTAGGAGTAAACAGTTGTCAGTATACATGAAGCAATTCCTACATTGCCTCAAGATGCCCATATCAATCAAGCTGGCAGGAGAAATGATGGGAAACTGCCCATCCATTGTGGCAGGATTTTTCTGAATGTGGTATTTGTGAAGGAAGTGGGCTAGCTGGACTTAGTTACAAACAGCAAAAATGAAGCATCAGTTCAATTAAATACAATTAACAAAGTGCAGTGCTGGCTTAATAACCTTACCCTTAGATAAATATTCAAAATTATTTTGAAAATGAGGGAAAATGTACACATCCCATACTCTAGGTATTAGAACAATCAAACATTTGCCATTTACATATATTTGAAAAAATCTTGTTTGGTCTTTCTATTCAAGATCAACAATCATGTCATATGCTGGTCTATGTTCCTGTGTCACAGTAGTATTTAACAATCTTGTCTGACATTTTCATTATAAAGTCCAATTTTAAACCATGTAAGTCTTTTTAGTCAATTCCAGACAGGCATTGAAATAGCATTAACAGCATCATAAGCACAATTCAGTGCATGCACACCTATCTTGTCTACACTAGAAGCAGCACCATTCTTTTACTAACATTATCTCAGGGAATGGACTGCAAGATATTCTAAATCTGTTCTCTAGTACCTGCCCAAAAACACAAGCATATTAGTGGCAGCAAACTGCTCAAAGACTTCACCCTTTGTGTTATATATAAAAGGGAAGCTTAAAACATTTTTTAATTGTAAGCATTGTCTTCACAGAGACTTCTGGGATATTTTAATAGTAGTTCACATGAACCTATATGGGCTTGATTTGATTTTTGTTATTACTGATGTAGTTCAGAGGTTCACAGGATGATACTAGGCTACTGGCCCGGAAGCCCTTATAAGCAATGTTTCCCACAACGTCAGCACCTGCTTCCCCTGTCCAAGAGGGACACAGGTGGGATCCCAGGGGTATATTTTCTGTTTCCCATCCAGTCATCCAGGTTCCTGTTAAAGAGGGCTAGTGAGGTACTCTGCTTGACATGGAGAGGGAGTCTATTCCACAGATGGGGAAGTCTTTGGGACACAAATCTGCCCCGCCAACAAGTTCTGTTAATGTCACAGACCAGGTTGAGGCCCTGCATGCAGGTTGCTTGAGTGGAGTTTGACTTATGGATATGTAGCAACTTTATCAAGGGTGGGTCTGAGATGGCCTTGTATGTCAGACACAGGTCACCTCTGAGCAGTCTGTACGACACTGAGTAGAGGGACAGGGCTTTTAGCCTATCTGTATAGGATAGGTGTTTGAGACCCTGGATTTTCCTGGTCAGGAACCTCTGTGGTCTCTCCAGCTGCTGCATGTGCTTGGCAAGGTACACATGCCTAAGGAGGCAATGTACTCGATAATGGATCTGATAAGGGAGGAGTACATGGATGTTATGATCTCTTTGTTCCTGGATGAAATACGCTTACTTATGAGGTGGACTATGTAGAAAGCCAGACATACAACAGAGGCAATGTGGTGGTCAAAAGTTGGGTTGCTATCAACCTGGGTGCCCAAGTCCCCCACAACTGATTGCATACTTAGTACATTGTTATTAATGTGATAATTGGTGGGTATGCCATTTTCCCCAAAGGGGATAATGATGCATTTCTTGACATTCAGTCTGAGGCTCTGCTTCTGTCACCAGTCATTAATTTGGGTAAGGCCCTCTTGGAAGATGTTCACATCACTTGGGGAATTTAAGACAGCACCCAGCCTTCAGTCATCTGCAAAGTTGGTCAGCCACAGACCAAGTATATCCCAAACAGTAGAGACCCCAAGACCAAGCCTTGGAGTATGCCACTTGTTATGGGTCTACTACTAGAGGTGGCTTCCCCTGTTTTGACTGAATTCTATCAGTGAGCCAATTAACTACCCATCTGGTAACATATGGGTTAATGCATAGCTGGGAGAGTTTATCTATTATGCCCAAGTGGGGAATAGTGTTGAAGGCTTTGGCTAGGTCAAGGTAGGTGGTGTGCACCATCTTCCCCTTGTCCACGGCTTTGGTGACTGTTTCGAAGGAGTCGACCAAGTTTAACAGGCATGATCTCCCTTGGACAAAACCAAACTGAGGGGGGGTGGTCAAGAGATTGGAGGTTGCCAATGTCCTTGTTTATAAGGTCCATGATAATGCATTCCATGGCTTTGCAGATCAGGCTAGTTAGGCTGATGGACCTATAATTGTCTGGGTCAGTGGATGCTCCACCTTTTTGTAGAGGGATGACAGTTGTCCTCCATTAAGCTGGGATGAAGCTGGTGCTCAGGCTTTAGTTGAATAGGGTGCCTAATGGTGCTGAAAGCTCATGCCTGAGTTCATGTAGAACACAGCCAGGGATGTTGTCATGTCTTATGGAGGCTGTATTTTTTGTCTTTGAGAGGGCATTAAAGACCTGCTTCCCTGGTGATGAGGGGAGGGGGGGTAGGTTCTGGGGATATCCTGGTTTACTATTGGGGGGACAGGGGATGTGAAGTTTTCACTGAATCTGTCTGCCAGCAGGTTGGCTATATCAATGGCATTTGTGTATGTGGTGTTCTTGACCACCAGTTCAGAACAGATTTGGGTGTTACCTTTGATATTGCAGACATATGTGAAGAAAGCCGTGTGATTGTCCATAGTGGATGTGGCCAATTTGGACTCGAAGTTAGCCTTAAAGGATTTCACCAGTGACCTTATTTGCTTGTTCAGACAAAGAAGAGATTGCTTCCAGCTTAGCACCTGCTCCCTCTTGTTACTGGACAGCATGTTTTCCTTTTATTATAGAGTTTATTACTACTGTCAACCAGACAGGTTTACTCTTCCTTGAGGAAGATGATTTGGTCCTGTCAGCTATTGCTGAGTCCATGCAGCTATGTAGGTGCTCATATAGTTTTTTGGTGTAGGCTTGGACATTAGTGCTAGTTCCAGCTGAAGGGACTGTGGCTGTGAAGCTGCTTATACCTGCTCACAGGAGATTGTAGGCAGCTTTGGAAAAGTTATTTTTGTTTGACCTTGACAAAGGAAGGGTCAGGGAAGATGGTGACTTTGAGAATGATCGCTTTATGATCAGATCTTACCAAGGAGGATAACACTGTAGGGGTGCCTCACATGTTGGTTAGTACCAGGTCCAGAATGTTTTCACCTGTTATGGGGTGTAAACCAGATGATCCAATGCATTGGTACTGACAAAGTCGAGGAATCTCTGGGCATTCATGTTTGGGCCTCCAGGTTCAGGGTAGAGGGTTGAATCTTGATGGATTCAAGTAAGTCCAGATAGGTGGAGTGTGCATCCTGAGTCATGGTTGGAGGTCTGTAGCTAGCTATGATTTGAATAGGTGTTTTGTCAACAGTTAACTGCACTTGGAATGTCTCCTGTGTGTCATACTGTTTGACCAGGCTGGAGGTGTGCATGTATTTGATAAATATTGAAATTCCACCTCCTTTGGCTTTGTAACCCTCCGTTTGGGGTCTGAAATATGGTAGGATGAGTAACCTGGTAATGCTGGGGTGCTCTCTGCAGCTTTGAACCAGGTTTCAGTGACTGCACAAAGGTCAGCATCCTCCAGGGTGAGGGATGCTTGCAATGAGTACAGTTTCATGCTAAGACTCCTAGCGTTTAGCAGCATGACCTTTAAATTTTGTTTAGAAGAATTTTTCACGATAGTAATTTTGTGCTCATGACTTTGCCTTAAAAAGGCACTACGGGAAAGGCAAGAGCCTTTGCCAGAAGCCTGAAGCCCAGGGGAGACAGATGAAGGCCATCTCCAGCAAAGCATTGTGGTTTGTCAGTCATGTCCTCCTAGGCTGTCAAGTACTGGATCTCCTTGGAATGACACCAGAAACTAAGCCAATTGTTAAAGACAATCATTTTCTGTTTTTACTGAGGCATCATTCCGGGTGACAGTAGGATGCTGCTTAAGGCTAGGGACATACTTGCCTGGGACACACATTCAGTGAGCTCAATCATGTCTCTCTTCATATAGTCCAGAGAGGAACATCTCAAGTCATTCACACAAACATAGACTATGACAGAGTCATAATAATATGTGTTGTTAAGAGACTTGAGTGTGTGTATGTGTGATATGGTGGATTCTAGCACATGACAAGCACCTTGCAGTGACTTTCTCCTTGTCTAGACTGGTGAGAGGCACATCTATGTGTCTCACGATAGAGTCTGCTATGACTAGTATGTTGGGTTTGTGGCTGGGCCTTAGAGGCTGTGAGACACAGGAATGTGTACTGTGTGTGGTGTTTGGTGCTCTGGGTTGTGATGTGTGTGTTTGGTTTAGGTATGTTTTTGTTGAGAACCTCCACATAGGTAGGAGTGTGTTGTACAGGTGTGGGTGGTGTTAGAGGTGAGGTGTTTGTAGTGTTTGTGCAGACAGCCTTCTCATTGCCAGATGTACTGGCTTGGGATTGAGACAGCAAGGATTCTATGTTCTTAATATAATTGCATTTCTCACATATTGTGTTCCTAGGTGATAGTAGTAGAGGGTTGTCCAGGTACATGAGGTAGTTGCTACACTGCCTCAGGATGCCCATATCAACCAGACTAGCAGGAGAAACCATAGGAAATTGTCCAGCCATGGTTGTCAGAATCTGTGAAAGAGATGTCAGGGATAGTAGAGTAGGTGCTATCTAAGGACAGTACCTGTAGATGTGAGTAGGGATGGATAAAATCAATACAGTAGCTGTAAGGGAGGGCCTTACTTACACAGGAGTGCTAGTGAGGGAAAAACTGCAGCTGAGATACCTCGCAAAGGGTTAAAACATGCTATTTGGATACTAGAATTAAAAATGAGGAGGACAAAAGGTGTTTTAAATCAGGTACTTTTTGAAAAGTAACCGTCTTTAATTATCATCCTGGGCACTGGAAGAGAAATAATATTAAAGATCAATGTGCTAGGAGAACATGCATGACTTCAAATTATAATGAATTTTGGAGGAATGTGGCTATCTCTTAGGAATATTTTATGAAAGGGGTTATCCCACAGATTCTTTAAGAATGAAATTGTGGAAGGGTAGGAAACAAAATATATTTCAGTGCTGGGAAAAGGTATAGGTCCTGTCCTTTCTACTGTTTGTGGGACTGACTTGGATAGATCATTTATGCTGAGTTATAGTCTGGTCATTAGGTATATTAGGAAGGTTGTGCCAAAGTAATGGGATATATTTTCTCATTTTTCTGAAATATCTTATTTTTTTTTTTAGAGTGAGCTGTTGTCATTTATAAAAGAAGTAGGAATATTAAAGAAATTGTAGAAATAATTTCAAAAAGGACACTGATAGGGATATAAAAAGGACATATGATTGTCGGCCCTGTAAGTGTAACTTTATCGTTAATTCTGATCAAATTTTTTGTTGAGGCTCAGAATAGATTATTAAAGGGTAATACATATTATAATTATGTGAGTAAAGGGGTTATATATTTTGCATGCTGTAAAGCATAAGCTTCATTCTACACAGGCAAAACATAAAGGTTTCTGAAAAAAGAATATATAAACATATTTATGATATTCCCAAGGTAAAGAGGCTACTGCTTTATATAAGCCTACAAGACAATGTAAAATGTGTTCCTACTATTTTTTCTTTTGAAAGATGTTGTGAAGGATTAAAGGGGTGGCCCTTGGAAGACTAAAACTGAACACACGGCATTATTTTGGCAATAAAAATTAGATGCCAGGTCCCTCAGGTTTAAATGACAAAATTTAAATTATAAGTGCATTTAATCTTAGACCACCGAGATTGTGATGATTTTTTTTGAATATGTTTTACGTATTTGATATTTATATTTGTTAATATTAGATTTTTAGGATTTTGTTATATAATATATTCTAATATTAATAATGGAATCAGTTATGATTGGATTTGGTGAAGTTACATTTTTCTAAATGGTCACGTGATTTATCAACATGGGTATATAATGCGGTGGCTATGTAATGTTTTAACTGTTCTGTAGAGAAGTCCTATTATGAAGGGATGAAAGTGCTCAACATTAAAAAGTTTTTCTGGCAGATTTATTTTCTAGTTTGTTTTGTACTGGAAGAGCCAGTATGCATAATTTTTGTTTTAGTTTATTGCTGAATATTTCTGCATTCTTAACACTTTTTGTGGTGGTTTTATTGCACACGTTTCCTTCATTCCTAACATTTCATCTAAAAATTCCTTCTCAAAGCAAAGAAAGGCAAAACTAGTATAATCTTGTTACCTCTTTCTTGGCAATGTCACCATACTATTGTCTAATAATGATGTTGATTACCTGTTCATTTAATAATGATGTTGATTACCTGTTCACCATGGCCATTACCTCTATACAAATCCTTAATAAAACAATGATGGGGTAAAATCTTGCATTCCAATCTCAAATCTCTGAATCTTTTAGCAAGTAAGAGAGAATTCTAATTCCTGACATGAGCACATGCTCTTCTCAAATGTTGCTCCTTCTAAATGAGTCCAAACAGCATAATACAAGAAACATTTTACATCCAGAAGTATAACAGATTTGTTTAATGAACTTTATAACAAGGGCCAGACATCCTTAATTGTCCAATTTCAATGTTGTTAGATTACTTATATCTTTTACAGTTGGGAGTCAATTATCTGAACTAATTGGGACCTAGGGTAGTTTGGATAATCAAACTGTTCGGATAATCAAACATATAACTGAACAGGATAAAAAACGTCTAAAATCTTTTTTTTTTCCTACATGCAAGAATACACTTTTCAACCATTCAGCGATTCCAGTGGACAATAAAGAATATTTTTTCACACATGAGCTGGCTACAAGCTCAAAAAATATGCTCAAGTGAATACATATAATGTTTACATATTCAAACTTTGTGATTTTTTCCTACCCAAAATTTTTGGAAAGCTGGTTCGGATAATTGGTTTTTCGGATAATTAATATTCGGATAATTGACTCTCTACTGTATATTTGAGTCCAACCTGGCATACCATTTAAAAAAACATTTCCTGTTTACCAGAGTTTCCTCAGATTGTAGTACTTCTAGCTGATAAGAGATTCCTTAAGATAATTTTACAACTGAAACTACCAAAGAAGCATATTTTTCTGAGTTAAGGTTTGAACTTCACTTTAGGAAAACATTTAATTTACCTGTCTTTGAACTTACTGAATTTGCTGAGCCAATGTTTTTTTTAAATATCTTTACTGGTAAACATTTAATTAGCACAAGGATTTCAGAGATTCAGGCCCTCATGTGCAGACTTCCTTATTTATTTTTCCATAATGAACCAGCATCTGCTCTGTGGAATATCACACTCCTAGAAACCTATGCACATCCTTAGAGTTCAAATCATTTTCTGAAAAATCAAGTTAAAAAGCATAAACAAAGCAAATGTAAATATCTTTTGAATTGTAAATGCTACAAAAAAATGTATAAACAGCAATATGATAAGTAATATGTCATCTTTACAGCTGTAATAGTGATTTTGCTGTCAATAATAATACTGTAATGTATTGTAATGCATGAAGAGCCCAGAATTATATTTTTTTCTGTAAAATTTCATTGATAGCTTTTAATATCTTGGAAAGTATATACTCTACATATATAGTATCAGAGGACTTTTATTGAGCAAGACTTCAACTTTCATATGACAGCAAGAATTTTATTTCATTTGTGCTTGCTTATTAATACATAATATGAAAAACAATATATATCTATAAAATTAATGATATAAATAAGACTTAATATCTCTCAAGATGACATGTAGTGTTGTTGTTGTCTTTCGGCTTTTCCCAGTTAGGGGTCGCCACAGCAGAACTCCGGTCCACCAATGATTGGCAGCAGATTTTCACGGTGCCGAGTTGCCAGCTCAATGCCCAACCTTCAACGAAGGCACACCCATTCACACGTCTTTTGGAATGCCACTCGACCCGTGGGGAGGACATGCAGACTCCACACAGAAGGCACTCCCTGCACACTAGCTGAGAATCGAATGGGAGAACCTCTTGCTGTGAGGCAACAACGCTACCGCTGCACCACCGCAGATGTGCTGTAGTGTACTACAGTGAAAATATCAGTGGTAGTGTACTTTAACATCATCATAGTTTGTAAGTTACTTGGTTTTAGAAATATTTCTATTCCAATGGAAACATTGCAGATCTTCAAAATTAATAGCAAACATTTGGCAATATGTTCATTATAGTGTGATATGCTTGGACAGTAACAATGTGTTGTTCTGCCTCCAACCATGACATTTGACACCATGACCTCAATAGCATGTAGCACTCTCAGTTATAAAAATATGAATATAACTATGGAAATATGAATAACAAGTGGCAAACCGTGATTAATATTTCCAGTACAGGACATGTTATAGTTAGATTACTGAAATGTTGTTACTTCCATCTTGCTGTTTCTTATGCTGTCTACTGTTTATTGGTAAGTCTTTCAATTAAGGAAGGCACTCCTAAAAGTATTATGAAGCCTTAAAAAGTTGTGGGTGTTAAAATGACATTATATCAAAATGGTATAAATATATATATATATATATATATATATATATATATATATATATATATATACACACACACACACACACATATATATATATATATATATATATATATATATATATACACACACACACACACACACACACACACATATATATATATATATATATATATATATATATATATATATATATACACACACACACACACACACACACACACACACACATATATGTGTATATATATATATATATATATATATATATATATATATAAATAACTGATTAAAATAGCCCTATATTCATTTCTAAAGTTGTAGCAATTGCAATTATTAATCACCCATTCCAGCAAACAATAATGATGATACCTTCTTATTCCAACCAGTCTCCACAAGAACCATAAAGAAAATACTAAAGAAGCTGAAACTTACCACAACAGCAGCTGATAACTTACCAGTCAAATACCTAAAATTAGCAGCAGAAGCCATTTCCTACTCTGTGTCAATACTTATTAATCAGTCCATTGCTGAACAATATCTCCCATCTCTCTGGAAAATCGCAGTTATTATTCCCTTACATAAAGGCGGAAATTCAGCTGAACTCACAACTTATAGACCCATCACCATTTTTCCCCACTATCTAAACTTCTAGAAAGGTGCATTCATTCACAACTTTTACAAGATCTCGCAACCAATAACCTACTGGGCAAAAACCAATGTGGTTTCAGACCCTATCATAGTACCACAACTGCCCTTCTCAGCTTTACCAACACCATCAATCAGTTCAGAAATGAAGGTAAAATAGTTTAATCAGTCTTTCTAGATATGTCTGAGGTCTTTGATACAGTTTCCCATAACAAGCTAATGACTGCTCCCACCAACCTAAATCTCAGACCCTGTGCTCTCACATGGTTCCAAAGTTACCTAGCAGGCCGCCAGCAAGCAGTAAAGTGTCTACAAGACCTCTCCCCTTTACTCCCAGTCACATTAGGAATCTCATAGGGATCCATCATTTTTACTAATGACCTCAACACTGCTACCGACCTAGCTTCCAATATTCAATATGCATATGACTGTGCACTTATATGTTTCGCATCCATCATATAACAGCTTCAAGACATAACCCAAAAGTCCTTCACTGAAATTGAATTATGGCTAACCGACTAACCTTATCAAAACCAAACTCATGATCTTTCAACCCACGAGACCCTCAGACCCTGCACGCACCTTTTACATCACTGTTAGCAATAATACAAAAATTGCTCCTGAACCTCAAACAAAACTACTAGGAGTCATAACTGATAATAAACTAAGATTTGACTTACACATATTGCAAACAAAGAAGATGCACAAAATATGGGAACACTGTACAGAAAGAAAACATTTTTAACAGATAGTTCTAAGGTAGCTATTGCCAGAACCTACCTCCTGTCAACACTCTTCTATGCCTCACCCATGCTTATCAATCTTAAACAGACAGACGTAGATAAAGTAGAAACATGCTATTATAAAATAGCAAATTTTGCTGCACACTCTACACCTACAATACACCATTGCCACACCTTAAAAAAACTCTACGGACTAGAACAACCACAACTCTTAGTCTATAATCAGTTCACCATGGCTCATAAACTACTTTAGCAGTCTGAGAAAACTCCAGCTCTTCTAAATATTTCACAACCCTGTTCCAATAAACTTATGATTTGCTTAACAAATAAATCACTATTACAAGTTACCAAATCCACAAATGCTGCAGGCGACTCTCTATATTCCTGCTAAGTAGCAAAAACCTGCAATATGCTTCCTTACTCTATTAGAACCACTGTTAACCCCACTCAATTTAAAAAACTACTCAAAAGTTAGAGAGACTCATGGCTTTGCTTATGTAACAGTCCAGGCTAGCAAAGAACAGCTACTACTATTTCTGCCGTACTTATAAAAATACCTCAATAACTTATTTCTACACTTTTGTTCCCTTGCCCTACCTACCCCTTGCCATGCATAACTAGATATCAGCATCCTATTAACTAACAGTAACTGTCTCCATCAAAACAAAATTCCTGTCCCTCAACGGTTCTCATCCTGACCTCCTTCTCCCTGCCTTCTCCTTAATCTCTCTTCTTTACTACTACTGATCAGAAAGTGATTGTAAAATAACTTGCCTGTACTAGTTCTTTTCTTTATTACTAACTGTAGACATATACTTTATATTCTTTTACCAACTGATAACCATGGTTGTAATAGTTACCCTAAAGCTTTTCTCTCACTATTTCTAGGCTATCTGTAATACTGGAAGATCATACAAACTGTGCAAACTCTGTGTGTCTTATTACTAATTATATTAGTATTTTAATTACTTTATCTGCTATGTTTCTTCCATTGTATAAAAATCATCACTATGTCTAAGGTTTTTATGTATTGTTACTATGCATACCTCTCAACTGTACAACTTTCTGCCTTATATTTTTGGTCTATCCCTCATAAATATTATGTTTTTTTTTGACAAATCACTAGATGATCTAAGCATTAAAGTCACTAAATAAAGACACGCATTTGAGTTTCAGACATCATATCCTTCAGAAAAATGCATGATAACACAAATCCTGTTATTCTTGCAACTTTCTAACCTTATAACAACAACATTTAAAATGTGTCCCTATTTTTGGACCTTTGTCCCCCCCCATTATGTCAGGCTTTGTCCAGATTTCTTGTACTAGGAGGTTGTTAGGTATGCTGTGTGGAGCTTTTCTCCCTGGGCCTCAGCTGAAAACGAGTTTCAGCCCAGTCAGACTTTCCTTGTAAACAAATGTATAATAAATAAATAAATAAAATCACACTGATGCAGAGCACCACTTGTACTTGTTAGATATGTGCATATAGTTGAGATATCACACAAACAGAAGCAAAGAAATCAGAAAAGATGATAAACTATTAATTTCTTTCAAGAAATGGACTAAGGCCTGTAAGTCAATAAGCAGATGCTGTCTTAATTTTTAGTGTAATGCATAGCATCTTCAAGGTCAATTTAGTTATGCTAGAGCACCAGTAGCATCTTCAGTACATTTCAGAAACACTTCTACAACTGGCACATGGTCTTGTCCACAACTTTACTTTCTGTAAAAATCAGCATAATTCCTGAAATTCTTCTTTAAAGTTAGAAGAGTTAAATGCATTCACATTTTTTTTCCACAGCAAGATGCAAAAAAGTGAAACAAACGCATGTTATGTTCAGAATGCTCAGTCATTCCACTCAAAATGAGGAAGAAGTTGAATATCTGGATCCAAAGCTTCCATATTTTTTTTTTCTTTGGCTAAATTACTTTCCAGTAGGAACATTTCTTGTGATTTGCAACCTGGGCAACATTTTCTAACTGTGAACTATACTTCTGCATTTTTAACCACATAAATCTCAAAAAATATATAATTATTATTCTGGCAAAAATAGTTGCTATATCATTTAACTATTTTCAGATTTTTTTTCACTTAGATTATATGATCTCCGTAGTGATTGTATTGCAGTATATATGTTTTGTTACTTTAAAAGATAAAAACTTGGAACCAAAATTGAAGAAATGCCACTTTGGCTTTATGTTGTTTTTTTTTATATTCTAATATAGACGGTGTATTAATGGTGAATCTTTTATGTATCAGATGAATGTTCATTGACTAAAATTTGTTTCCACTTGCTTTTTTATGTAAATACCATGGGTAGTTTTTGCAGGTTGTTTACCTTATTATTGTAACATTATTTGTTTAATGTGTTGACTTTACATTTTTTTATAAAAAGAGTTAAAACAATTGTGTGCAGGGCATTCAAGATAATTAACCATATGCTGCTATAAATATGCCATTATTTTCTTTTTAAATTCAAATCTGACACATCACATTGCATAAGATCAATATCATTTTAGAAAAGTATATGCCATGGCACATATGGTGTATTGTGGACCACACCCGCCTTCTTAATGCAGCAGCCAAACTGCTCCTAATGTGACAAGAATCAGGAAATGTGCTAATTGTTGTCATATATTTGGACTGATTCCGTTCCTTTCATGACTTCGGTTATCAAATAAGAAATATTCTGCAGTCAGTAATGGTTTGGGTCTTAAATGGACTCTGGTTGCAGAGCCCAACATGTACTACATGTATTCTGTGCTTGATATATAAAGGGAGAAGAAAGCAAAATTGTGTCCTCTTGTGGAGTAAGATGTTTGATCCAAGCTAAAGTCCTTAGGTGGAAACATGAGAATTTAATGACTGATAAGACACGCCTTTTTTTTTGACATACTCTGAATCATAAACTCAAGCTAATTCTCCCCATGAAAAATATGGAGGAAAGATGGGAAGCAAAGAAAGATTTTGTGGTCATATGCAGAGCTATTGTTTCTAGTTTGTTAGGATTAAGTAAGTTTCAATTTGCCGACCTTCACCCAGCAGGATTAAGTCACAGTTAGCTGACCACCATTCAGTTTAGGGTGTCTTCATTTCAGTTTTCTGTGCTATCAAAAAACAAAGTATATAGTTGAGTGTCACCTATATAATAATGGTAATTTAAAAACTTCCTCTTCATAATGTCTGGTTGAGAGTGCATTTATATTGTGAACAGTAAAGGAGATGGAAAGAAACTGCGATGAGTTTCACAATGCAGAAACTGACCTGAGGAGTAACTTATCCCGCAGTCAACTATGTTAAGATGTAAATCATTCATAAACTGTAGCTGTTAATTCTGTATATGCCATTAAATTCTCCAAAAGTATTTTCTGTCACAAAGTATCAACAGCTGAAAGACAGCTAAGATAATATTCCATCACTGATTCTTGATTACTAGAAGGTCATTAATATGTAGTTCGGATTCTGTGTTAGCACCTAAAACCAGATTGATACGAATCACAGAGATTACAGGTCAATAAGACAAAATCAAGTTATATAGATATTACATGTCCTAAACTTTTGCTAGAAAAGGGTAGCTTGAGATGTGTTAATTTCCTTGAACAAGCATGTACAAGGAAATACTCATCCTTAGAGAAGACCATAGAATCAGATGGAAAAGAATCAGACCAGTGCCAGTCAGACAAAACAACTCATGCAGAGTGTGGCTAGTCCAGGGTCCTTCATCTTCTTTACAAATAACTACTAATGATTCTTTATTTTATATGTACATATATTTGTTTTCTCTTGCTATAACCAGTAACATGTTAACTGAAATCTTGAGGATTCAAAAAAAAAAAAACGGTAGTTATGTATTATGGGCTACAGTGAAAAGGCCTAATTTCTGTGATGCAATAATACTGAATTCAGAGACACATTAGCTGCAATGAGGAAAGACCTCATTGTCTGCTAATTTGCATTTCTCTGAATCATCACTAATTACCACTAGTGCTAATTTGCCCTTTTTGGGTAGTTAACATCAGCGGCTGATGCATCATGTTGCACAGACACCCTCTGATTCATTCTTCCGCACACATGTACAGAGTAAAACACACACCACATACCCCATACCTGTTCCTGTGTTGTCAGAATATCCCTGATGTCTCCTTTCTTCTTGTCTTCGTAAATTACAGATGATTACAGTTAGTCCTTAATGCCAGACATTAGAGTTTCTCACTTCATATCCTTCAGTAAATGCATGCTAGCACAAAAGTTGTTATGCTAGTGACTTTCTAAGTTTATAAGTGCAATAAGTAAAATCTGTCCCTGTTTGTCTATCTTTGTCCCAGCATTCATTTTTAGCTTTGTGCAGATTTCATGTGCTACGAGGTTGAGAAGTACACTTGTAGGTGCCCTATCCATCTCCCACATAACTCGTGGACTGTTGCAGGTATATAACAGTGACCAAGATTCCATTATATAGTAAAAACCCTTACTGTGCTAACTTACCATTTAGTGCAGTGGGTTAACACTGATGTTTCCTATGGCAAAGGTGTAGGATTCAAGTGCCACTTCCTCCTCCTTTGTCATGTACCTATATATTTCATTTTTTGAGTTTTATAGATTATTCACAGTAAATTCCCAGTATCGCTTAATGGCACTGAGCACTAATATCCTCTGTGAGAGGTGGGAGGATGTAATGTTGGAACCCTTTTTAGTACCTTTAAGGTGAACTGTTTATAATATCCACTGGTGTCTAGTGGTCTGGGTTCCCCCTCAATCCACATTATATATATATTTTTTTTAAATAAGTGACCTTGATGTCCAGTATTTCTTTTTGATCCCCATTATGTTTATGTTCTGTTAATGCACAAGATGTAAGAGTTCTCCTGGGCATCAAACATTCCCCCCTGCCCATGTAATGTTTAATTACCATTAAGGCACAAGATGTAAGAGTTATCTCTGGCATATAATGGTTATCCAAAACTATGTTATGTTTAAATACCACTAAGGTACAATGATATAAGGTAATCCCTGGTGGCTAGAGTTCCTCCCGTTCCACATCTTTGGGGCTAGTGGTGCCCCAGTCCAGTGTTATAGGCTTTGCTATTTAGTATAAGGGGTATTTAGAAATATGACAGTCACCCCAACTTACATACACACACCTAACCTACCCACTCAATGACCCCCTCTTACTGTGACCTCCATGGCAGACACACTCACACATACAGCCCCTCACTTACATACACTCATCAAATTCCGTAGCACATACCTCTGCTGTGATGGATGGACATAGCATTTTGGCAGTGTTCATTACCATAAGCAGCCAGAAGAGGCCATTCCACTTAATGCAATCGCCTGAATGCATAAATACCTTACCACAGGCAATTCCAGTGGAAGGCACATGGCTAATTAATATATGCCTCTCCCCTTGAATGCCTCATTAACATCTAGCATGGCTGTAGAGGCAGACCACCATGCTACTACACTTCATGTCACAACACTGTGGAAGGGCTACCTCTTAATATAAACCAGGTACCATGAGATGTGTACCATGTGAACATCTCTTAGTAAATTTAATGAATTCAGTCTTACTAAGAATATTATAAACCAGTCTGATATTAATTGCTGATGATTACATATCTGGAACTGAACAATATATGTGATTTGTGTCATGGTGAAACTGGTTTGCATTCTATGAGATAAAGCTTCTTTTTTATCTGAGAATATAATGCATCGTTATGTCTTCTTTACTCTATTGTGTTTATGTTGAATACTTCTCTTCAGGCCTCTGCTGAAAATGGGTGCTGCCTAGTCAGATTATCCAGATGACAAAACAAACAAACAAGCAGGCAAAGTAAATAAATAAATGGGATGCATTAGCAGAAGTGCCTCACAGCAAGAGGTTATCCCGTTTGCTTCTCGGCTGGAGTGCGAGGAGTGCCTTCTGTGTGGAGTCTGCATGTCCTCCTCGCGGTCAAGTGGCGTTCCGAAAGACGTGTGAATGGGCGTGCCTTCGTTGAAGGTTGGGTGTCGAGCTGGCAACTTGGCACCGTAAAAATCTACTGCCAATCATTAGCAGACCGGAGTTCCACTGTGGCGACCCCTAACCGGGAAAAGCCAAAAGACAAACAACAATAACAACATTAGCAGAAGTGATGTCATAACTTTGGAAAGACAGTTCATACAAAGCTATTCTGAGGGTCCTTTTTATAACATTGTGGCTATGGGAGAGCTCAGTCTAGGCAATCGTCTCTGCTAAATACTGAGTAATCCCTTAACAACATAAGGAAACCAAGACTCTTCTTAACAAAGGTAGGCTGAATTATACTGACCACTCACAGTCTGAAATAGTATGGCCGGCCAATTTGATACTAAAGAGGTCTCACAGAACAATAAATTTCCTTTCCCATGTGTCATCTCTGACTGCTGATTAAATAGCGTTTTTCAATTCTGAGTTTGTCTTCTGGCAGGTCAGTACATTGGCATCAGTGCATGTCAGCCTCTGACCTAGATTTCTAAGATTTCACAGCTCATGCTCATAACATCACTCATACAACCCAGTTAATACAAAGAATACATTAAGTGGAGCTGCTGGGTTCATTGCACTGGTGAAGTCTGGTTGCAGGAGACTATTACCATATCATTGAGACTGTCAGCACTGTAATCCTGAATGATCTGGTTCATCTTGTCATTGTCTGATGTATTTTGTTATTCCCAGTACTGTAGCAGTTCAGTGTCACATGATTATAATGGTGAGAAGCCCACACCGAATCAAGTAGTAGTCAGACAAGAAGACTTGCTCCACCACCAGTTCCACAGTGATTACTCCCGTTAAGAAGATCAAGTTTAAACATATCCTGTAATGTGGGTCAAAGTGGCAACAACCTGAGAAAACCCAGAGTTGTCCATAATCTATAGGAACACCTAAATAACAGTAATGGATTCACCATCAACCCAGATGTAGAAAACCCAAGCCAAGAATAAAATATGCATATTTTTGTAGAAAAGCCTTGAATCTGATTGGTGGATAGAGGACAATTAGCTGCATGCAGTCTGCTCTGTCACTAAGGACATACTGAGTGGATTTACTCATTCCAGCAGGAGTCACTGTCAAGCCCTAACTTATATCTAAAACAAATGGTTGCCTGCCCACTAACAGGGCTTAGTCTATAGAGCTGAATAACACATACGCCTGCTAGAATATTATTTGACATATTGGGACTGAAAATCTTGTTCAGTCACATCTCTTTTGCAAATGTGAGGCCAGCATCCCACAGCACTTTGAGAACAATACCTGGCTAACCTTGGATAATCCTCTTGTACACAGCAGTGTCAGTAGTAGAATCAGTGAAGTTACAGGTTCTGCCTACTGCTATAGGATGTTCACCCAACATTTAGTATCACAAGCAGACATGATGGACTCCTGTCTGCACATATTGTGTTACTTCTATAACCACCTTTTTGTTGTGCTCAACAGCACAAGGCTTCCATCTTACCTGATGTGCTATTTCTTTCCTGTTTTTCCTTCCATTATTCTTTGTTACTGATGAATTTGCTATATCAGTAGAATAGTTGACCCTGAACTCATAAGACAAGCTTCATCACAGTTTGCTTTGTAATTGGTTCAACATAATATCCTTTTTGCTGTTGCCAAAGTATACACAGACCCAGAGTTGTTTGGATAGTTCCCCTTTATGGACCACTTTTATAACACATTGGTCTGCTCAAAGACTTGCGTAAACACACAGATGTGCATATGAACACAAGTGCACCAGCATAAAATATATTATAGCACCATACCTGTTTTAGAGGGCATTGTGTCTCTTGATCCCCTAATCCATGATTCTTATTCCCAGAAAAAGCACACTTTGGATTAAGGAAAATCACCACCACAATTCTAAACTTCAGTCTCTCAGTTTTGAGTTATGGAGTTCTGAATCTCATAAGGCTGTACAGCCCCACTTCTGTAGGTCAGTAAGTCCACCATTCTCTGGTAAGCCACCAAATAAGGAATGAAGGCAAGAGAAACCAGCTAAAAAAGATCTAAGATCCTAGAAAAATGTATCCACCACCAACTCCTCAC
The DNA here is from genome assembly GCF_019279795.1 of Protopterus annectens. NCBI lineage: Eukaryota > Metazoa > Chordata > Ceratodontiformes > Protopteridae > Protopterus > Protopterus annectens. The sequence goes on from NC_056748.1 coordinate 767,719,712, forward strand.
CCACCTACTAACCAACAACCTACTATCTAAAACCCAACATGGATTCAGACCATCCCATAGTACCAATAATGCCCTAATTAACTTATCCAATACCATAAATTCACACAGGAATCAAGGGAAACTGGTTTCCACCACCTTCCTAGATCTATCCAAGGCACTTGACACAGTTTCCCATAACAAACTCCTTACCTGCCTCTCCAAGCTCAGTCTTGATAACCCCTCCCTGCAATGGCTCAACAATTACCTAAGCAACCGCTCACAATCTGTCAAATGGGCCAGCTCCCTATCCCCCTCATTCCCTATCACATGCGGTGTCCCTCAAGGCTCAACCCTAGGCTCCCCTTCTTTTTAACATATTTACAAACAATCTCCACCTAGCAACCACTAAAGCTGATATTGTTCAGTATGCAGATGACACAACCCTAATCTGCTCAGCACCCAACATCCAAATACTGCAAAGTAAAGCCCAAGAATCCTTCACTGAGACAGAGAGCTGGCTAAACAACCACCAACTGATACTATACCCCAAAAAACCCCACAGCTAATGCTATTCCACCCAACTAAACACTGTGACCCCACCTTCACTATCCTCTCAGCCAGTAACACCCTCATCACCCCAGTAGCTAAGGCTAAACTAGTAGGTGTCACTTCTTCTTTCAGCTTTTCTCGGTTAGGGTTCGCCACAGTGGATCACCTGTCTGCTCATGATTGGCAGTGGAGTTTTACGGTGCCAAGTTGCCAGCCCGGCACCCAACCTTCCACAGAAGGCACACACACACACACACACACACACACACACACACACACACACACACACACACACACACACACACACACACACACACTCACACCTAGGGACAATTTAGAGTGTCCAATCCACCTACAGCATGTCTTTGGGATGTGAGAGGAAACCGGAGCGTCTGGAGGAAACCCACGTAACCACAGGGAGTTAAAGTATTAGGTGTCACTACTGACCAACAACTTAAATACAATAAACACATATCCCAAACCATCTCTAAAGTCCATAAAAAGCTAGGATGCTTGTATCATAGCAAACAATTCCTTACCCCCAAGTCTAGGACTGCCATAGCCAGAACTCATCTCTTATCAACATTGCTCTATGCCTGCCCAGTTCTAACCAAAATCAATAAAACCGACCTGAACAAGCTCTCCACTTGCTACAATAAAATAGCTAGGTTCGCTGCCAATGCTAAATCCCACTCCCACCACTGTTAATCCCTACTTAAGCTACACTGGTTAGAATTCCCTAACCTACTACACTACCACCAACTCATCATCGCTCACCACATTTTATACCAATCATTGAGAACCCCTTGCCCTAGCTGGCATAGTAAGCTTCCACAGCACCGGCAGGGAACTACGATCAAGTAACAAATCCCTGATTGAAGTCAATCCATGCAAGAACAGTTCTGGAGAAGCCCTTTTCTCCCATGAGGTTGCAAAAGCATGGGATACCCTTCCACCTGACCTCAGGATACGAAATTGTGCAACCATATTTAAGGACTTCCTAAAAACCCACCTTTATGCTAACCCTCTTTGCAGTTGCAAAGTCCCCCCCCCCAATCCCCACCAGACTATATGCCATCTAACTGCTGAAGCCTCTGATGCTTACATTAGACTACCACCTATGTGCATTGTACATTTTGTAAATGTTGTAAATATCTACTCACTTTTGGGTACCTCATGTTCATATATTGTACTATTACAGTAAGTCTTGGGATCTCCTGACTGTATCATGAGTTTGTTCTTGCATTTAACTATAAATATCACAAACATGTACCTACTTCTGTGTAACTTATTTTCAACATTGTACTATCACTGTAAGATTTGTGATCTCCTGACTGTATTATGAGTTTGTTTGCATTTAACTGTTTTTTTTTTGCCTCACATGTTAGCATTTTTACCACTTTCTTATTAACCTATGTATTTCTCCTTGTAACTTCTCAGAGTTTTCTCCCCAGGACTCCACTGAATACAGACACCTGCTGTCCAGTTGGATTTTATCCTGGTAAAACAAATGTTAAATAAAAATAAATAAATAAAAATGAACTTGGTCTCTTTACTTAGACTTAGTAAGATGTGGGAGGAGCTGATCAGCAAAGTGATCAGTGGAAGTATCAGACAAAATGCTGTGTAACATCCTCTGTGCGATAGCTCTCAGAATCAAAGAAGTGATGCTGCCAGTCTTTCAGGCCCAGTGCATGCCATACCTTCAGCACTGAGGAAGAAGAGCAGTGGGACATCGAGTTGCTGGAAGATGTCTAGAGGAAAGCCACCAGATGGGTACATAGGATGAAGAGGAAAGGGCTTGGCCAGAGATCACAGGAGCTGAGGCTAGTCTCATTAGAGGCCAGAAGGGATGAGATACAAGCTTAAGGTGCACATGTTAGGATGATGTATAGGCATCACCCTGAACAAGAAGGTTGGTGGACATAGGCAGGAAACTCAAGCAATCACTGGTTTCATGAATGTATTTCTTCACAGAGAGAGTTACGAAACTATAGAATAGTCTGCAATAATGAGTGGTACAGATGGATTCCACTGAGGTATCCAAGAGTTCATGGGATGGATTGAGAAAGGGATAGGGAGACTGAAGGGACAGATACAGGGGAATGCAGAATGGTAAATATACTTCAAGGTAGACTAGATGGGCTAATTTTCTCATTCATTCATCAAACAAATGTTATGTAATTTAACTAAGACCACTGCTATATGCAGACACATGGAACAAATGATCGCATCTGCATGTACACTATCAGCCTAAAATTCCACTGAAATTGGACTTTAGGTAGTAAAACATCTAGCTAATCTAAACAATTCATAACTGCAGCTTTAGCTACAAATTGGCAGCTGGCATTAACTCCTGATGGTTCCCCTCAAGGAGAGAATATGGATCATGGCCAGCTGTGGAGGACTATTCAGATGAATCTGGAATACTGTGCCTAGTTATGGAAGCTGTATCTCAAAAAAAAGTGTAATGTATTTAGTGAGGGTTCAGAAATAAACTACCAAAATGATTAGAAAGAGGTCTGAAAACTCATGGAGACAATGCTGCTTAAGTTGAATCTACATGCCTTGGAACTCAGAAAATGTGTTTTAAACTTTCATTTATTTCAGACATATAGTTAGAAATGGTTTAACATACCTATGAATGAGATGCAAAACATAAAATAGTATGTACGTATGACTTCTTAGATAAAGTGGTGGACTACATGACCTTCTAGTTCAAGCATGCATTAACAGTAGTCACTTTCAAATAGAAGTGGGAGAGACAGGTGTAGGAATTGAGATGGGCTGGGTACTTAGGCTATCTTGCCTTGATAAACTGGATCTAAGGACACTATCCTTCTCCTCATCTGAGATTTGTATGTATATATTTACAGATCTCAGCCTAAAGCCAGTCACATAACAGAGGCATTTATGGAGAAGAGCTGATAGTTTGTCTTGTGACATGGTATGTCACTGTTTCTGTTATACTGTCCTACCCAGTTGTGATCATTACAAACCACATTATATTTGCCCCTTATACTCAGAGATTAATGACAAAACAGAGTTATATTGTACTGATTGTAGTGTGTGTGGCACGCATGACTGCAGTACCACTACCACATGTGGGTGTATCTCCCTATTACAGTGAAAGGACGCATTGCCACATATGAGCATGCACATCAGTTATCACTCCTATATGAAAGCACCCAGTTACAGCAAAGTACATGCTATATGGAAGCTGATTCTCCATTTATGTACTGCATGATCACTGCAACATACTGTTGTACACACCCAGTGTTGTAAGCAAGCACAACCCCCTGTCCTGGCAGCTGCTGAACTCTTGCATATAATATAGCTCCCAAGTTCTAGAAAACATTCAGGAAAAAACATGGGATAGCTATTTGATTCCTTAGCTCTCCCTAATATTTTCAATAGTAAGGGTAAATGGCGACCAAAACGTTATTTTAGCTATATTTAAAGAGTATATGATTAAAAATAAACATAAACAGTTGAAAGGAAAACACACTGATGTGGTTCTTCTTTTCCATATAGTTTTAGATTCTTTATTTTGACAAGTAGTTTTCATATAAGAGGACTTCATCAAATCAATGTTCAGCCCTAAGGAATCACAAAGTTGTAGCACTATGGATTTCTTCTGGGATTTTTTCATCTGTTACTCTCTGATCTAGCAGTTCTTAACTTCTCATCAGAGTTGGTAATCTGATACACCTCAATGATTGGATCTTGACTTGGACTGATTTCTAGAAAACATGATGACTGCTACACACAACCAGTAGTTATGCCAATTAATGTAAATACAAATAATGCTATATATAAGCAATGTCCTCCAGGTAAATTAAATGAAAACACCATCAAAAACAAGTACACTCAGAGGAATATAATGAACTGGACCACTGCCATGTACTATAGGTTCATAGGTTCATACTAGGCTATCTGCCCTAGGGCATTTATAAGCCTAGCCAGAGCGTGTTTGGCTTTCGCCACTCATTTTAAATTAATTTTGTATGTCCTTTTTCGAGGTTAGTATACTGTGCCTCTGTCTAACAGTGACACAGAAGTGATACCCGGGGTAAACCTATGATCTCCCATCCACTCATCAAGATTCCTCTTGAAGAGAGTCAATGAGGGACTCTGCCTAACCTGGACTGGGATTTTATTCCAGAGTGAAGGGAGCCTCTAGGTTATGAATCTGTCCCTTCAGCATGTCCTATTTATTTCAGTGCTGAGGTTCAAGTCTCTCGAGCGCATAGCTCAATGGGATTTGGATTTTCTAAGGTGCAGCATATCCATTAATTCCGGGTTGGACATGGCTTTATACGTCAGGCACAGATCGCCTCTGAGCAGGCGGTATGCCACTGAGTAGAGCTGGAGTTTCTTTAACCGGGCAGCATATGGCATCTGTTTGAGCCCTTTGATCCTCTTGGTGAGGTACGTTTGGGGTCTTTCCAGTTGCTGCAGGTGTCTGATAAGGTACATCCCAAAAGGGGAATTGTACTCAATTATGGGCCTGATGAGGGATGAGTAAAGAGGCACGATGACCTCCCCTGATCTAGATGTGAATCCCTTCATGATTAGGTGGGCTATATAAAATGTTTTTCTAACCACTTTGGCCACGTGGTTGTCAAATGAGAGATTGCTATCAACTTGGGTCCCCAGGTCCCTAATTACTTCTTCTGTACTTATGGATTACCACCTATGTGGAAATTTGTGGGGACTTTGTTTTTGCCAAAGGGGATGACTATACACTTTTTGGCGTTTAGCTTGAGGCCATGGATCTGGCACCAGTTGTCTGTTTCTATGAGGCCCTTTTGGAGGATGCTTGTGTCAGCTGGAGAGTCTATTATGGTGCCCAGTTTGCAGTCATCTGCGAACTTGGTCAGCCACAGTCCTTCCGTGTTGGCCTGTACCTCCAAGAAATATATACCAAACAAGAGAGGTCCCAGGATTGAGCCTTGTGGGATGCCACTTGTAACTGGTTTGGAGTCTGACATGGCTCCAGCAATTCTAACCATGTGGGTTCTGTCCTTGAGCCAGTTTGCAACCCATCTAGTGACATAGGGGTTTATATTTAAGCTGGTGAGCTTATCTATAATGCCCGAGTGGGGTATTGTATCGAAGGCTTTTGCGAGGTCCAGGTAGGCTGTGTGGACCACCTTCCCCTTGTCAATGGCCTTGGTGACTGTTTCAAAGAAATTGACCAGGTTTAAGAGGCAGGATCTACCCTTAACAAAGCCGAACTGGGTAGGATCCAGTGTCTGTAGGTCCCCAATATCTTTATTTATGAGGTCCATGATGATCCTTTCCATAGCTTTACAGACCAAGCCAGTCAGGCTTATGGGGCGATAGTTTCCAGGATCCGTTGAGGCACCACCTTTGTGGAGAGGGACCACTGTTGCTGTACGCCACTCTTTGGGTACATATCCTGTAGAAAGACTGAGACTGAACAGTAGTTTTATGTTTGTGTTTAGCTCTTCTTGGAGTTCATGCAGGACGCAGCCCGGGACACCGTCTGGTCCCATTGATGCTGTGTTTTTTGCTTTGGAGGTAGCGGCTCTTACCTGAGCATCTGAGATGTCAGGGGGGCAGCACTCTGCTGGGATAGATATTTGCCCTTTTGGTGGGGAGGGGGTGGAGAAGTTTGCGCTGAACCTGTCAGCTAGGATGTTGGCAATGTCTGTGGGTTCGGTGTATTTTTTGTCATTTTGGACTAATTCTGAGCATATCTGGGAATTCCCACCCAGGTTCCTAACATAACTAAAGAAAGCCTTGTGATTATCCTTAGTGTCCTGTGCAATTTTTCTCTCGAAGCTGGCATTAGACAATTTTATGAGTGCCCATAGTTTTTTGCTAATACTGACCAGAGATGCCTTCCCTTTTTGGGATTTTGCTCTATCATGTAGTAGCTTCCTCCTTCTATTGTATAGTTTGTTTATGGCTGGGGTCCACCAGACAGGACGTCTGCCTTTGGAGGATTGGGTCTTGGTTTTATTTGGGATTGCATGATCCATGCATTCCTGAAGGTGTTTATAGAATGCGTTTATAAAGGATTCTGCGGTCTGGGCCTTATTTTCCACAGGCCCGGGGCTTTGAAGGATTCCACCTCAGTTTTGAGGAGTGTGAAATTTGCTTTAGAGAAGGTTTTCACTGTGGTTTTCTGGGCAGGGGTGGAGTCGGGATGTGAATATCCAGTGAGATTAGTTTATGGTCTGATCTTACCAGTGAGGGATACACTTCTGGTCTGGAGCATAGAGTCCCCATGTTGGTGATGATCAGGTCCAGTATGTTTTCCCCTCTTGTGGGAGTGGTAACAAGTTGTTCCATAGCATTTGAGTTTATAAATTCTAGGAACCTTTGGGCTAGGGTGTTGGAGCTAGAGTAATGCTCCCAGTCTATGTTTGGGTAGTTGAAGTCGCCCAATATAATGGTGTTTGGAGAGACCTTCATATTTTCCAGTGTTCTCAGGAAGGCTGAGTGGGGTTCCTGGGTTTGGGAGGGTGGTCTGTAGCAGGCTATAAACTGGAAGGCAGTTTTACCCACTGTTAGTTGCACATGGATAGTCTCTGATGCTTCGTGCTGTGCCACCAACCTGGAGGTGTGGGTATCTTTGACGAATATTGATACTCCCCTCCTTTTGTGGTTCGGTCCAAGTTTTGGGCCGAAAAGCATGGCATGAGGTATAACCTGGTAGTGCTGGGGTGCTCTCGGGAGCCTTGAACCAGGTTTCTGTTACTGAACAGATATCGATGTTCTCCATGCTAAGGAGAGTTTCGAGTGCGTGCATCTTGAGGTTTAGACTTCTGGCGTTGAGTTGCATTACTCTTAGTTTCTTATCCCTTGTGATACCTATGGAGGTGGGTTTGTCTTTTGAGCCTTGTCTAAAAACAGCACTATGGGGGTAGCAAGAGCCTTTGCCAATATCCGAAAGCCCAGGGGTGACAGGTGCAAGCCATCCCTAGCGAAGCATCGTGGCTTGTCGAGCATGTCATCCCAGGCTGACAGGCATTGGATCCCCTTTGAATGACACCAATATTTAAGCCAATTGTTGAAACTGATCATCTTGTCTTCATATTGTGGCATCATTCTTGGCGAGGGTAAGATGCTACTCAAGGTCAGGGTCATATCGGCCTGGGCTACATGCTCAGAGAGCTCCTCTATGTCTCTTTTCATGTAGTCCAGGGAGGTACATCTCAGGTCATTCACACCAGCATGGACAATGACTGAGTCATATTTGTACTTGCTTTGGAGTGACCTGAGTGCTTGTGTTATGTGGCGGATCCTAGCGCCCGACAGGCAGCTCACAGTGACCTTCTCCTTGTTCAGCCTGGTGAGCGGGACGTCAGTGTGCCTGACGATAGAGTCACCTATTACAAGTGTATCAGGTGTGTTGATTAGCCTTAAGGGCTGTGACTGTTCAGCACACTGGCTTTGTGAGCTATGTGTTGCACGTGTTTTGTTTTAGGGTAGCGGTTGCTTGGGTGTCTGCTTTGGAGGTCTCTGCTGCTTAGGACGATTTTTATTTAGACCCTCCGAGTATGTTTTTGTGTGTTTATGTGTTTGGTTTGCTGTCTTGGTAGGTCTATGTGAGACTGGAATTGTAGTGAGTGTGGTTTCCTTCTCCTCCTGACTGGTTACGCCAGTACTGAGTTGAGAGAGCTTAGCCTCCAGTTTGGCTATATGGTTACATCTCTCACATGTGTTGGAATTTGTTGGGAGGAGGAGAGGGTTGTCTGTGTACATGAGGCAGTTGTAACATTGCCTCAAGATTCCCAGATTCACCAGCTGGACCAGAGAGGAGATTGACAACTGACCTTTGGACATGCTAGAATAGTATTGGGAATTCATTTATAATTGAAAAAAGGGCCAATGGGGAACAAGGTACTAAAGGGGAGTTTGTGAGGGTGTAGTGCTTTTACTTTTTTGTGCTGACTTAGAGAGCAAGTGCCAGATAACTTAAATGCAATGTGTTACAGGTAACTTAAATGCAAAAACGACAAACAGTAACTTTCTTCAAGTGAAACAAGGAAATAAGTACAGTAAGCAATGCAGATATCACTTGGGATCCACAGAAGCACTGAAAAGCCGCATTTTAGGTGGAATTAGCGTTTCAGGGAAATAACAAGCAAACAAACATACAAACAAAGCTAGATTCAGCAGGCCTGGATCTAGTCTATGCTACAGCAAACAAGGTGTACCAATTTCAGTAAGAAGCAGTTCAAATATGCAGGCACTATAAGCCTTTAACCAGAAATTCCCAACTCAGAAGGGCAGAGTCCAGCCTCTCCTCCCACAAGAGTGCAGACCACGAACCTTCTTAATGTAAAATAACTGGCCTGAAGCCCAAGTGCTTAAACCAGAACTAGTACACTTTTAGAATAACAGACACTGAGCCCTCAATCAGCAGTTCCCAACTTAGAGGGATGTAAGCTACCTGTCCTGCCACCACAGTGCAGGCCACAAACCTTCCTAATGTAAAACAACTGGTCTGAAGCCCAAGTGCTTCATCCAAAAGACTTAGAATGATAGCTACACTTTAATCAAGTTACTACCAAGCAGTAATAAATACAGTTGAATACTTTAAAGAATGCCTGGATTAGTGCTCAAGTTATACAAACAAAGCTAGATTCAGCAGGCCTGGATCTAGTCTATGCTACAGCAAACAAGGTGTACCAATTTCAGTAAGAAGCAGTTCAAATATGCAGGCACTATAAGCCTTTAACCAGAAATTCCCAGCTTAGAAGGGCAGAGTCCAGCCTCTCCTCCCACAAGAGTGCAGACCACGAACCCTCTTAATGTAAAATAACTGGCCTGAAGCCCAAGTGCTTAAACCAGAACTAATACACTTTTAGAATAACAGACACTGGGCCCTCAATCAGCAGTTCCCAACTTAGAAGGATGTAAGCTACGTGTCCTGCCACCACAGTGCAGGCCACAAACCTTCCTAATGTAAAACAGCTGGTCTGAAGCCCAAGTGCTTAATCCAAAAGACTTAGAATGATAGCTACACTTTAATCAAGTTACTACCAAGCAGTAATAAATACAATTGAATACTTTAAAGAATGCCTGGATTAGTGCTCAAGTTATACAAACAAAGCTAGATTCAGCAGGCCTGGATCTAGTCTATGCTACAGCAAACAAGGTGTACCAATTTCAGTAAGAAGCAGTTCAAATATGCAGGCACTATAAGCATTTAACCAGAAATTCCCAGCTCAGAAGGGCAGAGTCCAGCCTCTCCTCCCACAAGAGTGCAGACCACGAACCCTCTTAATGTAAAATAACTGGCCTGAAGCCCAAGTGCTTAAACCAGAATTAATACACTTTTAGAATAACAGACACTGAGCCCTCAATCAGCAGTTCCCAACTTAGAAGGATGTAAGCTACCTGTTCTGCCACTACAGTGCAGACCACAAACCTTCTTAATGTAAAACAACTGGTCTGAAGCCCAAGTGCTTAAACTAAAAGGCTTAGAATGAGTTACACCAATCAGTAATAAGTACAATTGAGTAATTTTAACATGGCGCAAAAGCAAAATAAAGTAGGAAGAAACACAAATACAGTAAAAGCAGATTTTTTTTTTTTTTTTTTTAAGTGGTAAGAGAGAAAGGAAAGAGAGAAAGGAGTAGCAGAAACTAATCTGATTGGCCTTCTCAAATGTTCTCCCTGTACTGGGTAGAATGAGGTAATGACACTAGACTGGGAGGAGGGTCCCAGATCAAATTTACACTAGGGGCGGGCAACTGCAAAGACACCAACTATAAAAACACTATACCAACAGGGAGGAAGGGTGGGAAACAAACTGCAGAAATGTTTCTCACAGCTGAAAAGCAGCAGGGAGCCTTTAAATGAAAGTTTTAAACAGCTAAAGGAGCCTCTAGAAAAAAGAGTTTAACTGCAACAAGTTATCAGAAACAAACAACCCAACAGATGCTTAATAAAAGTGGACAATTTCCAGTTAATACCTCACACACAGTGAAACTAGCTAGAAAAATACAGAGTACACAAAGTGCTATAAATAACAAAGAAATAAAGAACAAAATAAACAAAAAACAGGATACTTAATGTTATATATTATAGCACCGAGTTTCCTCAGTGTCTTTCCTTCGATCAGCTCAGTGAGAAAATGAAATCACTGCCACATTAATAGACGTACTCCATGGGTTAAAATGAAAAGAGCATATGCTACACATA
>NC_056748.1:767737927-767800427 GCF_019279795.1 Protopterus annectens
GCAAAGCGTACATGCAATTACTGATAGATTTCTTTCAACCACTTGAAAATGACTTAAGAGATAACGTCATTAGAAAACAAACTGACTTGTCTGAGGTATATGGTGATGGACCAACAGAGCTGTATTTGCAGGAATTGGCCGAGAAAGTACAAAGATATGAAGTCAAGATCCTAGATCAAAAGAAAAGAAAAATATCGCGAGATTTGGAAGACTTTGCTAAACATAATGTTTTTACTTGGCCCAGGGACAGCAATTACAGTGACAATAGCAACTTGAATCACATGCATAAACAACAACTAGGCCCGGATCGTAGTGGTCCAGCAAGACAGGATACACGATCAGAGGCAAGTACAAGCAATATGAATGATAATGGGCGATTGGTCCCTATGCATCAAGGTTCTGTTACAGCAGAAGGAACCACAGTTATCAACACTGATTTAATTACAACACAACAAATAACCAATGACAATGAACCAACCCAACAGGTGATGGCAGATGTAAGGAGAAAAACTGTTGTGAATTATTCTACAGGGAATGACCCATCGGTTTTTCCTTTTCCAATACGCACAAGCAGGAGAGGATCGTCGGACACGGACATTCATCGAGGACAAAAGAGGAAGGAAGCACCACAGCAACAAATGCATACTATCAAGAAGATGTGGCTTCAAAAAACTTAATATGGAACATTTCTAGCTGTCAGCTATCTGAAGTAGAGTGTGATTTACTATCCAAGGGCCTTGGATTTATACCCACAAATAAAGTGGACATAAGTGAAGCAATTATTGCTCTACGCATGTTTGCTAGAAATGTAACTTTAAAATTGATGTTTAATACTGAAACACAGAGTAGTCATAATCTTAAAAAGAAGAGTGAGTTTCAGCCTCAGTTACCCCCCAATGTAGAAGTATTTGTTAGGGCGGTTGAAAATGCCTTCTATGAGGACACTAGTTTTAACACAGCATATGTTACACCTAACATGAGTGAATCAGAAAGTCAGGCATTGACTAGCCTTAAAAACAATTCTAGCATTGTTATTAAACCATCAGATAAAGGGGGTCCTATTGTGATCATGGATGCCCCATACTATTTTGACACCATGGATCAAATGCTAGACTCAGAAGCATACGAAGTTATCAACATGGCAGATGTCAATCAAATAATAGACAATGTAAGAGGGGTGCTATTAGAATGCTATAATTTAAATATAATGACCAAAGATTTGTTTGATTATTGTACTGTGGAATACCCGGTAATCCCACAAATAAATGGCCTACCAAAAATACATAAGGATCCCAACTACCCGAAATTTAGACCAATAGTAGCTGGTGCAGGGTGGGTCACAGAAGGTATTTCCATCTACCTGGACCAACAATTAAAAATAGTGTTAGAAAAGTACCATCATATATTGCGTGATACCCAACAATTTTTAAAAGACCTATATGTATTTATGGAAAGTGTAGGTACAGTTAATGACCTAATCCTTGTGACATTGGATGTAGAGTCACTTTTTACGAGCATTCCCAATGATACAGGGATAAATATGTTGAGGGAGTTACTTATAACAGATGGCCATATGGAAATGATCAAATCAGACTTTGTTTGTTTGCTACTAGAAACTGTTCTGGATAACAACATTTTTCTCTTCAAGGATAAGTTTTTTAAACAGAAGAGAGGCGTAGCGATGGGCACGAGTTGCGCAAACGCTTACGCCAATTTAGTTATGACATCATGGGAGAAAGAACATCTAATGAATACACCACAAGCAGTATTTCATAGACGCTTTGTGGATGATTTATTCATTTTATGGGATGGCACTGAGTCGTCACTACATGATTTTCTTATAACGTTGAACAGTTCTAGCAGTTTTTTGAGATTCAGTATGCAGTTTTCTAAGAACATGATTGATTTCCTTGATGTCTCACTAAGTAAGTCAGACGACAAAATTGTTACCAATGTATTTCGTAAAACTTGTTATTGTCCATCATTCCTGCACAGGACCAGTATGCATAACCCCAGTGTGTTTAACAATATAGTAAAAGGTCAAGCCCTTAGATTGGCGAGACTCTGTAACAATGATGACAACTTAAAAACAGAGCTACATAAGTTAAAAACAGAATTTGTGGCCAGGGGGTATAATCATGACGAGGTAGACAATGTTTGTATGAATGTTATTAGAAATAGAATGACATTTGCAAGACCCTATTTTTCTGATGGGGCTACACATGTCTTGAGTGGGAATAATTTGGATAGTAAACCAGCATTTGTCCTACCGCTCGGTACTAATTTTGAGCGTATTAGAGATGCCATCAATGATTGTTGGGGTATACTATTAGTAGATGACAAGACTAAAGAATTATTAGGCAACAAACCGAGGTTTATATATAAAAATAACAAAACGTTGAAACAACAACTTTGTTACCGTAAAGGCATTACCAACGCCGTAGAAATTCATGCAGTACCTTATTTTTTGGGCACGAGAAAATGTAATGGATGCAAGCAATGTGTTTTTATAGATGAATCACGTTTCTATAGGCATCCTGAATCCAGACGATTATGGCAATTAAAAGTGAATGGAACATGTAATAGCAAAAATTTAGTATATGTTGCTTATTGTAAGGTGTGTTATTGCTTTTACGTTGGAAAAACTAATCGAACACTTCGAGAGAGAATCCGTGATCATTATTATAGCATAGCCAGGAAGGAAGAGTATAATGCTCTATATAAACACATTATGAAAAATGGTGAATCACACACGTTTATGTTCCAAATTCTACACATACAATACGTGAATATGAGAAGGGGTAACATAACTAATGACACGGAATGTGCAGAGCTGGAATGGATATTTAGGCTTGGAGCGCACCGTGGCATGGGACTAAATGATTCCATTTCACTCAAACCTGTGCTAAAAAATAGGAAATTGAAATAAGACCAGTTCAGTTCTATATTTATTTTTTAGATGTTTTTTTCTTACATATATCATTTAGGCTAACTAAGTTCCTATATGAACATATAAACAACTAGTTGATTATTGGTTGATAAGAAATATTGAATATTTAGGCCGGTTAAATAATTGGTGTTGTACATATGCCCCTAGTAGAGGATGTTGAACAATGGTATGACATTGACAATATTATGATTGTTTTGAAATTAAATCAGGTGGGTTTAGCAGCATGTAAAAACCAGATTTAACTCTTTATAGTCCCTGTACATATGATCAACAGGCTACTTATACCAAGGTTGATTAATGCGACTTGTTAGTATTCTTAGAATTTTATATATTTTTTATACATTTTTTATTTTCATTTTCATTTGTTTGTATATGAGGTTTGATGTACTTTTTACAACAAAAATGAGCAGTTGACCATTCTGTGATAGTTTTAAATAATGATGGGGGGCTTATCTGTATGTGTACTATAGATTTGATTACTACAAGTCCCTGAAAGTATAAACTATGAGATATGTATGGTACACATTTAATTGTATATCTAACAGGATTCTTATAATGCCTGTGGCATTTTTATGTGCAAGATAGTTGATTCCGTTCATTTTGTGAAGACAGGGACAAGTTAGCAAGTCCGTTTGTTCGGATGCTGACTGGGAGGGCTTGGGAGTAGTGCCATTTCGGCATATATTAGTAACAGTTCAGATTTACGTCAGTACGCATCGGCGCATCTAGGGCCTGTAGCGGTAGTAACTGAAGCTGACAGAGAGCATGCGGATGTTTTGGAGGTGCTATGGTCCCTATAGTTGTTTTTTATTATTCATTTTATGTGGATTTAAATGTCCAAGTCCCGTATTGTGGGTTGAGACAGTGTCCTGGATTGGAGTTATAACGTACATACAACTAACAGCGAAACGCCAATACAGGGAGGTATGTAGCCTTGATGAACGGTTACTTTAGATTGCGTTACGAAGGGTTAGATGCTTTACACAACATCTGAAGATTATAAACAGTTTCAGTGCTATTAGGTTAGTTGTCATGTTTTTTAAACTGAATTTTATTGTATGTTGATTTTAAATGTTGTTATTTGTGCTGTAATAGCGCTTTAAATATGGAATTGGAGTGGGTGAGGCACAATTAAGTGCGGTGCTTTGATTAAACAGATGATATAAGAGCAAACGCAGGAACAGTTATATTTAAACGTCTGATGAAGCGGGAGGACCCGTGAAAGCGCTTACGTTGTCTTTTTGTGTTGCTACTGTTATTGATATTAAAGCAGATTACCGTCAAGTCGCTTTTTGGATTTATTGGAAGCTGATTTTTGCCAGAAAAAAGAAGTTTGTTTTTATGCTGCACTTTGCTGTTGGGTTTATCGTTTATTTTTTGATCTGGGTTGTTTGTGTGCTGAGAGATTTATATATATATATATATATTTATACAGACCCACACACACACACACACACACACACACGCACACACACCTATATAAATTTATATGTATGTACATGTGTTTGTATGTCTATGCATAATTTGTGAGTGTGTCTGTCTGTGCACACAGTGTGTGTGTGTGTGTGTGTGTGTGTGTGTGTGTGTGTGTGTGCACTTGTCTGTGCATGTATATATCTGTGTGTGGTATGTGCATGTGTGCGTGCATATGTGTGTGTGTGTGTGAATATATGGGTAGGGATATGTATGGAGAACAGTACTTTATGTTCTATATATTATGCCTTTTGCAAATTTGGGCACTTCAGTAAAGATATTTGATATAAATGCATGTTTATTTACTCTAAAATGATTCTAAGTTCCTTATACCTGAGAAACCATTCATGGAAGAAGAGATATAGATGCCAGCTTGGTTTACTTTGACATGCAGTTTGTTTTTTGTTTCTCTCCCTTTCCAAGGAAAGTTCATCTGAACTGTGGAGGACAGCAGGAAGATCTAATGAACTTGAGATGTATGGTCTGCCCACTGCTTTACTTCACATTGCTAGTATTAGGAACAACAAAAATGTGCATCTGAGTTGTCTATTTTGTTTTTTTCTGTTTCTTTTGACAAATTAGTACTGGCTCCCCAATCCAACGCAGATCGAAGTCAATTTAAATTGACAGCAATAGTAAGACGTGCCATGAAAAAAGACAGAGTGTGAGCTGCAGGCAGCTATGAGCTCCAGATTAACAGGACACAAGGCAAGCAGCTGGCTTTTGACTTGCACATTAATCTGCTCCTCAGTTCCATTACCCTGTATACAACATTTTAAGATGGTCCTGCACGTAGAAATATTTATTTTGACTTTACAGGTGCAAGGCTACATGTAAGGAAATTATAACATTCTTTTCTGGCAGGCTGGCCAGATCACAAATATGTGATGATGGCGTCATACCTGCATATTGAAGATAACACCTTTGACTTCCACTGATAAAAGGAGGCTATAATAGAGTCTATGTTTAGAAGGCAGCTAAACTAGAAATGTCTGGCACTACTACTGGGGACGTTAGTACTACAGGTAGATGGTGAGTAAAAATTGAAAACAAACCAAAAAGTTTAAAAAAATGTTGTTTGGTGGTTAGGGCATCTGAATAAGAACAATAGTGAAATGAATAAGAGTTTTCAAGTAATACAGTGTTAGGAAGTGTGTGTGTGTGTGTGTGTGTGTGTGTGTGTGTGTGTGTGTGTGTGTGTGTGTGTGTGTGTGTGTGTGTGTGTGTGTGTGTGTGTGTGTGTGTGTGTGTGTGTGTGTGCGTGTGTGCGTGTGTGCGTGTGTGTGTGTGTGTGTGTGTGTGTGTGTGTGTGTGTGTGTGTGTGTGCGTGCACATACAATTGCCAGAAATTTATATTCTACACACAACCTCATCCTGATGACATCAGCCAGGCCAACTGCAGCCTTAGTGTATACATTTATATTTAGTTACGCATAAACTTATATGTTTATGGACATGTGTGCCTATCTGTATAATTATATACACGCATACACAGAATGACATTTTTATATTTATATATGTATTATCTAAATTTTGAGCAGTCATTTGTGTAGTGATGGTACAAAGGTACATGTACTTCTTGGGCTGTTCCTGTCAGGGTCAGTCTATATTTGAGAAGATCAAAATGTGAAGCTGCCTGTCATCTCGGTGCTAAACATTCCAGCATTCCTGGCATGTTTCCAGGCACTGTAGGATTTATTATAATTATATCCTGTAATGTGGTATGGAGGGGGGTTTTTAAGAATGTAGCTGCTTACTAGCATATGGAAATAGCTCTGAAAATGTTAAAGCAAACTCTTTTTTTTATAGTATTAGGTGAGAATGCATACAGATGCTGTTAGAGAAAATGCACCTAGCTGAAAAAACGCAGAAATGAAACATGACTGCTAGTTAAAAAAAAAAAAAAAAAGAAAAAAATGCAGAAATGAAACATGACTCCTAGTAAAAAAAAAAAAAAAAGCAAGTTTATAGTTATATGATGGAAGTAAGGTGTGATTACAGCATAATACTGTCTTTTTTTAGTACTGGAACCTGGTACATGCTTGCATAAGTGGGGAGATCAGAAACAACAGTGCCCCAGTTCAGGAATGCTAAATTTTAGGGAAGCTTTGGCTGGAAGGAGGGGTTTTCATCCATTCACATACATACTAATGAGCGAAAAGTGGAGACTCTTCTAAAATGACTTGTGCTGCGAAGAGTCTCAGTTAAGCACATAATAAACACAGTAGAAACCTACATGGCAGACCTTTTGCAGTAAAGAAATGGCAAAAATCTATTACAACTGGGTCATGCCAGTAAACATTCCTAAACAAGTCTCTGTTCTGAAGTATTTCAGTGTATAAACTGAACTTATGTTCTTGGACTAAATTACATTTGGAAAGGGAGATTGTGTCGGTGGTATAAAAAAGAGGTATTGATATTACTATGCCAATAATTTTGTGAGAAAAAGGCCTCTGCCTCTCACTCAGAGTGTGGTGCATGTGTGTGTGTGTGTGTGTGTGTGTGTGTGTGTGTGTGTGTGTGTGTGTGTGTGTGTGTGCGTGTGTACATTTATAAGCAGTCTTTACTTCTGCAGCTCTTACTCCTTTAAATAGATTTCAGAAGATGACACCTTTGCTAAAAGCCAGCTCCAGTACACACTAACATTTTAATTAATGACAACAGATTTTTTTCTCCTCATAAGCGCTTTAATGTGCACTTATTGCTGCACCAGTCCCCGTAGCCGTGGAAATATTATGTTGACGGATGTGCTCTGTCGCCAGTGCTCCCTCAACGGGGCCAGCTGTCAGCTCAAGATGATGACATTAACACGGGAAGAAAGTGATGACAAATGCCCGTTATCAGCGAACGAGGCTGGTGACAAATCGAATCCCAGCTACTGAGCAGCCCCATTACGCTGTAATAAAAAAAGATGGATGGCTTTCCCCGACAAGGCCTGCGTTAATGCGATTTCTGCTGGTCTCTCTGGGTTCCAATTAAGGAAGAAAACAGAGAGAAAAAGAGCTGGGAAACAGCCATGCAAGCTGCACTAATTGTGTCTGAACTGCCAAAGGCACCACCAGTTTTTTTTCTCTTGTTCCTATCTTTTCAAGTTGCTCTGTATTACAGAAGGAAAAATATACCAATACAGATTATCGATGAGACACATCTGTATCACATATTATTTGTATGGGCATCATGGGGGTGATGTATTAAGAGAAGGATAGACAGCCTGACTAATGGTGGTCTGCTCAGATAACTTATGGGAATAATACAGGTCTGAAGTCTGACCCTCCCTCTTGTGTGCTTCTGTTGTTCAGCCCTGCCTCTTCCCTGCAGGCTATATAAACTCTGAGTTTAGTAATATTTTGTATACATCCTCCCAGCATGAAGATGTAATTGCAAACTGCTGGAAACCACCTCCCCCTCCCCTGCCATTATTGCTGAGAGGTTGGGACAGGATTCTTGAGTGAGTTCATTCCCCTTCTCAGCATTTTGCCCATCACTGAATAGGCTTCTTCATAGTACCATTCATCCGTGAGAGATGCACAGTCAGGGCTTTTTATGTACTTCCCTCATTGAAGAAATTCACTGGGGCAGCAGATCTTTGAGGGGAACAATGAGAGGTGCATATAGACGCTGTTAAGAGAAAAAATACTTCACACCTGAATGAAGACTTGACACAGCTTTCAGCCATAATCACCTGGTGCTATTTAACTCTATGTTAAGTCAGTAGCACCTAAGGAAGGGGCATATGCTTACAAACTATAAGGAATAATGTTACATTTGAACAATATCACAATGAAAAAAAACTTTGAGCTTAAAAATGTAAGCAAAAAAAGTTCACTTGTTGCACTGGAGAACAGCTTTTCTCTCTTTCTTTTTATATCTCTTCATCTTTTCTTTCTCTCTCCTTAGTTTCCAAAGAAAACAATTCATATCTGTTGACAACTACCTGGCTTTAGCCATTCTGACTGCAGCTTGAATTCTAACTTTGAAGGTGAACAAGTTCAGTTTTACACTCATTTTAACAGACAAATATTCTCAAATATACTAAATTAAAGTGGTGTGTGTGCTTGCATGCAAGCGTGTGTAGTTGTATGTGGGGCATATGTGTGTGTGTGTGTGTGTGTGTGTGTGTGCGCACACGCAAGTGTGTATAGCTGTGTATGTGTGTGAGCCACACAGCGGAGCTCATGAAATATCACCAATTTGTCCTGAGGGAGCAGTTTGATATTCAAATCTCCTTAGTGAGGTGAAGCCATGAGAAAGCTTCCAAGGTCAAATGTATGCTGGAAGGTGCAGGAATATTGCTAATATTTTCATTTGCTCATTCAATGTTTATTAATGTGCTTGTGCCTATATGTTGTAAATAAGGGAGATTAAACAACTGTGATAAATAAGAACAGCAGTACAATAATAGAGCAACATAAAGTTAACTTTAACTCTTAATGTATACCTTAGCAAGACAGGAAATTTACTTTGAGAACGACAAAATACTAAACTCTTTCATTCTGTAAAGAATGTAATGGCAACAATATTACGAGCACCATGTGTATAGCATAAATAACTGCCAACTGGTACAAATTGAAAGTTATTAAACATAATAGCAGATTATAACAATGACCATATGATCTCTACGAATGACATCACATCAGACAGTATTTCAGATAAAATGTAAAAAAATTGGGTATAATAATATTTTTGTGTATACTGTATACAAGTAAATACAAACTGCTGGAAGACAGTAACATTTTGTGATGCTGCCAGATGGAGATTACCAAAACCCTGAATACTGATGCTTCTTCTTAGGCAAGCATATTCAGTGTTTTGTGTATATATGTATTAGAGGGTTGCAGAGGCCCTGCATGCCTGAGGTTAACTTGGTGACTGGAAATTTTAAAATCCTCTCACTGTGTGGGCTGGGTGTGATAAAGTTTAAGAATGTCCATTTTTACATGGAAACAGAAAATAAGGAGTGTGGGAACTAATCTGACAGTTTTACACACACACATGCACACACACGCACGCACATGCATGCACACACACACTCGCACATGTACACACACACACACACACACACACACACACACACACATTGTTCTTGTAGTATAAAAGTATGAACAGCAAACATACCTTTCAACTTTGGGCATTGAAATCATAGCAGAGGGTTCTAAAGAAGAGCACTTTCCTAATGTTATCAATAAAATGAATTCAAATACTAATGACCTTTAACCCCTCGATAAAGATTTTAATCAGAAGTCCTGTTTTAAATTTTTAAAAGTATCACTAAGTCTAAGAGGAGTAATGCAAATTTTGAGGGTTGAAATCACACAACCATGCCTAAATAATAACAGCCGAGAAGTGCAGTATCAAAGATTAATAGTGAATTAATCATCAGAATTATACTGACAATGTAAAATTATGAACATCAGACATCAATTGTGGATTAATATGCAAAGTGATACAAATTGCTTTGAAGCTCAAAAAAGTTTGGGGCCACAAGCTTTTATTGTGCTTTTGGTATTCAAATTAGGATTAAAAAAAAACAGAAGGGGCTTTTGCAATGATGTCTGTAATAAGCTCAGGGAAGAGCAGTTCTGTAGACTGCTTAGCACTCTGTCATTAGCAACTCTAAAAGCAGCATGACCTCAGTTAACTACTGGTGGAGAGGATAAGAAAAAAAAAGTAGCATTCCAGAACAAGCAACAGTTTGAAACTATTGGAAAAGTAAATATTCTTGGTAAATGTTAAGAGTTTATTTTTCCAGTGTTAGTGTCATAACCAGTAGTCACTATAGAACAATTTCACTTATCTGTAATAAATTATTTATTGTTAGTCAATTGTTTTAAAGTTAAAGCTGCTAAAATGTGAGATGGGTCAGTAAAATAGTTGGGGTTCATGGAAGTGCCTCATCTTGCAAATTGATAGGCAGTTGCACCATTGCACTGCTGTAAAGTTATTGACTTTGTGAGGTCTGCACAGAAAAAAATAGAGTTATAGGTTATTAAGGCAACTATAACCCAAGCTGAAACAGACACACACACACACA
This sequence comes from Protopterus annectens, assembly GCF_019279795.1. Lineage (NCBI taxonomy): Eukaryota > Metazoa > Chordata > Ceratodontiformes > Protopteridae > Protopterus > Protopterus annectens. The sequence continues at coordinate 767,748,382 of NC_056748.1, forward strand.
CACACACACACACACACACACACACACACACACACACACACACACACACACGCACGCACACACACACACACACACACACACACACACATTTTCCATACCTCTTAACCTCTTAGCGCAAGAACTCTGGACAAAGCCATAAGTAAAAGTGGGACAAAAGCCCCAAAATAGGGTACATTTTTAAATATTGCTCTTACAGACATAGAACGTTAATAATATAACAGGTTTTGCATTAGCACAAATTTTCTGAAGGCTATGAAGTCTGAAACTCAAATGTCTGTCATTATTTTCTAACTTCAGTCTTTAATGATTTGCCACTAATTTGACAGAAAACCACAATTTTACAAAAAACAGACCAAAAATATGAGGCCAAAATCTGGACATTCTGCAAAAATCTGTACAGCTGAGAGGTATGACACACACACACACACACACACACACACACACACACACACACACACACACACACACACACACACACACACACTCACAAACAAACACGTGAGCAAACACATAAATTCAAGACTTGCTGGCTACTCCAAAATTACTCAAACTTGGTGCAAACAATTACAGCACTTGCAGTATGGAAACACCTTGCCTCAACTCTAATAAAATGGACTTATTTCAGAACTGAACTAACTTCATACTGCACCAAGATGATCACAAATGCAAATTAATGTATTTGCATGTTTGTATATGTGTGTGTGTGTGTGTGTGTGTGTGTGTGTGTGTGTGTGTGTGTGTGTGTGTGTTTGTGTGTGTGTATCTATGCATGTTTGCATGGCATCTTCCATGCCTACACTTTGTGCACATGTATGTGAATATATGTGCATTTCCTTTTATACGTTTAGGTAGATTGCACTATACTTAGGTAGAAGGTGAATTAAGGGCAACAGTCACTGATCAGAATAAGAACAAAAAATGTCACATTGTGGAGAATACGGTATAGTACAGGTATGATACAGAATCAAGGTAAATGATTTGCAGTACACACACATACCCACACATATGCATCTACTTGGTTGTTGTTGTTAGATGAGATGAACTTTCATTTCTTCAAATGATTTAACTGCTGTTATTTTACACCAAACAGCAGTTATGTTGAATGTAGAAATTGTCAGTCAGTTTCTTGAAAGGGATATGGTGTGTGAAGGAAAGTCTTAAGGATTCTTTGAGCAAGTGTTTGAGGATTAGAATTGGGTAAGGGGATAGTTTTAGTGTTGTGTGTGCATGTATATGTATTTGTATGTGTGTGATTGTTTGTGGTTTAGATAAGGGTTAGGTAAGGGGATAGTTTTAGTACTGAGTGCGAGTGTATTATGAGTGTGTGTCTCCAAGTGTGATGTTTAGTGGTCCAGTTAGGGAAAGGGTTTTTCATAACGAAATGCACAGAGATGGGGTTGGTGCTGGGAGTAGGGGTAGTGTTAGCACACAAGAGAAAGGTGAAGTAAGGGGGTGAAGCTCACCTTTCTCATGAGTTCTAACCGTAACTGTAACCCGACCCCTGCCTCTATCTCAAACCCAGTACATTGCCTTACAAAAATTCCTTTCAATAACAGCATCACTTTTGATACAAACTTGATCTCCTGGTAGTGCTAGTTCTTTTTTTTTCTTTCTTTTTTTATTGTTCAACATTAGGAGTGATTGATTTGAAGCTGTCAACAGACTCCCAGTGTAACTTCAATTTGATCACTGAAAATATAGTAATATATATATATATATATATATATATATATATATATATATAGGGGAACTGAATATCATCAATTCCCCTTTGGTTGACATCCATTTAGTTGACAAACAGATGTTTAACAGGTGTGTGGAATCACACAATTCTTGTGGTTGGGAAATATGCCCTTTCCTTGACATTGTGTGATCTTGGAGTTAATATATGTAGATGGCAAGGGATGTGGGTGGTACAGGGTGGCAAAAATTGAAATGCTTTAGGCTATTTTTTAAAAGTCTATTTTGCATGTGCTATGATTTTTCTTGCCACATGCAAAATAGTGAGTCAGTTTTTGCAATGCTGACCTTTTGTTGAAAACCTTGTAAACATCAATATTTGAGTCATTTGTTCATTATCAGTAGACATATACATGTGGTGTGTGTGTGTGTGTTTGTGTGTGTGTGTGTGTGTGTGTGTGTGTGTGTGTGTGTGTGTGTGTGTGTGTGTATATATATATATATATATGTATATATATATATATATATATATATATATACACACACACACACACACACACAGACACACATTTATCTATCCGTATATGTATGTATGCATATATATGTGTGTGTGTGTGTGTGTGTGTGTGTGTGTCTGTGTGTATGTGTATATATATATATATATATATATATATATATATATATATATATATATATATATATATGTTGGTGTGCCACTAATAAGAGACCATTAGCAGTTGGCAGAATATCTATGTCAAAAACACCAGTGTTGATATGCCAGTATAGATGCATTGAGAAACAGCCTGAACACATGCAATCTTTCATTTAAAAAAAAATAAAATAGAACATCTTTTTTGCAGGTGAGAAAATCCCCTCCTGCATCCCCATACCTTTGCTAATTATATATACTAATGCCAAGATTGCACAAACACAGAGTAAGGGCAAATTTCCCAACCCCTGAATTTGTGAGATCTTGCACACCTCTCAGTCAGCTGCCTAATCGACTATATACAGTCAATTAGGCAGCTGCTGACCTAGCACTCATTCGACCAGGTCACTGGTATGTGTGTCAATGTACAGATACATAATGCATTCTAGAGCAAAAATGGTAGGGGATCAAGGAGTTAGCAGTTACATCTACATGCAGGAAGTACCTGAAAAAAATATTAATAAACTCATAGTTTGTATAGCCTGCAGGGAAGAAGCAGAACTGGTTAACAGAATCACAGAGGGCATAGGATTACACCTTAGACATTGCACGATCCCTGTATGTGATGTAACCAGCATGTCTGTCTATGAGTATCACCACCAAAACATTGACTCCTTTCTCACTGCAACGCAGAAAAATATTTCAGCTCAAGTCATGTAGGGGACAGACTTGAGTTCTGCATTGCACTACACCAATGAAAATGGAAGTAAATGGACTTTTGCAGTTAAAATGACTATCAACAATGTAAGCTGTATAAAGAGCTTATATAGCATGTGTTATGTAATAATCAACAGTGCTCTGTATATATATATATATATATATATATATATATATATATATATATATACAATGCAATAAAGTGAGGAAACCTTATAATAGCTAAGCTGATGTAAAACACCTGCTGAGGTGCTATTAAAAGGAAGGCTTATAGCCTAAGCAGACAATGATATTTTCATCTCTTGAAGAGGGATTTGCAGGATCATGTGTGGAGTCTGTTGGTGATAACTTAACCAGAAGAAGGTGTGGATATACTTATGAAATATATGTGGAGTACATGAATTCTTGTGGAATACTAGAAGCTGAACATTTACTTGTGGAGTACCAGTTTACATGAGAATTTATTAGGAATCTAAAGTGCAGATATACTTCGAGGGTTTATGCAGCATATAGAAAAGGGACTACATAAAATGTTGGGTTTCTGAGAGACATTAAAATATGAATGGAACTGCGAGTGACCTTAAGAGTTTCTCTTTTCTTCTTCTTGTAAGTATTTTTGAATCAACATATTTACACTGTAAATAAACTCTACCTCACTGGGAACATGATTACATTAGTTAGGTTAATGTATGTTTGCAAGCATAAAACAGCTAGTAAACTGAAATAATATGTGAACATAGAGATAAAATAGAGTTATCTTATGTCACAAGCAGAAATATAAACACTCTTAGGGAAAGTTGTACAACTATAGGCTACAGTTTAGCACATGATGTTATAATTTGCCAAGGCCTTCCCCAAATTCAAAGAGATGTGGAAAATATGGGAGAAAGTTGAAATTGATATATTGTGAGGATTATATATATATTTATCACTTTGCAGAGCATTACCTCACAGAGCAGCAACATTATATCAGAACTTACCAAAGTCATTTTAGGGAGACAGTTTTCAACATGGGTCCTGCAGCTGGGGTTAAGTCCATTGTAGCTTTTCAATGGGTCAGTGAAGCATGAACAGCATGCCAAGAGAGCCCAGCTTGACTATTCGGGTCTATGTTATATATTCGAACATTCAAAATTTCGAAAAAAAAAAAAAAAAAAGGCAAAACATACCTTAACAGTGTGAGAAATGGGGCAAGCACCCCTGCACTCCCCACACAACCCCTACTTAAATATACCAACTCCGAGACCACACTTCAGTGCAAAAAAAGGGAAATTCTCTCATTCTGCACGGTACGGCACCATTAAAGTCAACCTTCGAACTCTTCAAATGTCGATCATATGGTGTCGACCATATGACGTTCAACATTTCAAGCGTTTGTTTATGTAACATAGACCCGACTATTCAAAGTGCTCCCATTACCAGGAAGATACAGCCTCATTATACAAAAAGGTGCAGGACAAGAAGGTACAAAGGAAGTAAGAACTGTCTCTTTACAAGGGTTAGATAAATCTGATACTGAGTCTTACAAAAAGACTCCAGTTAAATAATACAAATGTCACTATGGAGAATGACAAGGAAGGGACATCTGTTAAGAATACATTATGGGAAGTAGGTGCAGAAACTGAGAAAGAGATGAATTTCATACTGAAGAAAAAGAAAATGGGTAAGTTTAACAGAATCTTAACTTTTTCTCTACTATACCAAAGGATGCAGCTGTCAGAAATACAAGGGGGACATAGAAGCACAATTTAAATTCCTGCAGCTTGACTGAAATAGTTTGTTGTTATGTATTTGATTCTCTTTACAAAGTCATCAATGCTTCAATGACATGACATATTATTGATGTAATTTCAAGTAACTCAAAGTACAGTAATGGTAACGTCCAGGTTTTGCATTTCAGCAATATAATCAAGATGAAATGGTTAATCTACAGTCCAGACTTTAAATGCTCAGTATATTGAAGTAAAATATATACTACTAGTTATAATAAAAATAAATCAAAGTACTTCAGAGTGAACTTGTTCCAAATGTCCAGAGTTTGGAGTGTTGCTCCTATGGTTTTCTCAGATTCTTGCTGCATGCCTCCCAAATGAGATTTTATTTTGAGAAGTTCTAAGTTACGAATATCAGCAAATTAAAAAGTGACCTTAATTATGAGCCTTTTCCTTAATTATTATTATTATGTTTTGTGCCTAACTCTGGAGGTAAAAGTTGAGAGGTTTGCGAAAAAGACCAGGACTACAGCAGTGAGAACTTTTACTAGTAAGCTTTCAGTACTGCGCACTTGTTTACACTGAAAGACAACCAGACATGTAAAGTATAAGGATTGTTTATAACAATGACATCTGAAGGATGGAACCATTAACCAATAAATGCAAAAAATTTAATCAGCAAACTGAACTGGGACCAAAAATATGAAACCAGAAGTTAAGTATGCATTAAATAAATGGAAAACCTATCTTTGTCCTGCACCTCCTCCTGTAGCAGGTATGCCTCTACTGTCATCCAAATGAAATATTCTAACTCTTAGGTTATACTACCACAGAGACAATGGGAACATTTCATTTTTAAATTAATGGGAGGTTAGATTTACAATATTTTGTTGAGGGGACATGATGGCATCTACATCACAAGATTTATACTCAAACAGATGAACCTTTAGTTTTCAGTTTTAATATGTTCTGATTTAGCTTTCTGCCATTTTTGACATTTTTTCATCATGTCTTTAAGAGTACTTCATTTACTACTTCCTTTTAGAGCTGTCAGTGTCACCATTTAACTTGTATAGGTGCACGTCAAGGATATAGTTTTGTAGGATGTGAAGATATGTGAAGGCTGCCAGCCTAGCTAGATAGAATTTGTAGATAATTATGTCATTTGTAAATATTAATATAAGCCACAGACTTGTTCTCTTAAATGGAAGAAAATGCTGTTAGATGTGGAACTGCAAAAATTTAACAGTGTACTCTGCTGTAGGAAAGCTGATAAGTCAAGCATTGTGTAATTGTTTGATGTCAAAACTCGGAGCCGAGATGTCTAAATGAAGCAATTCTTCCTATTGTTTTGAGGCCAGAGTCAATGGCTAGAATTTACATATATAACTTATTTTATTGCTCTGGCTTCCTGACCAGCTGCAAGATCAAAAGGGCTGTTAACTTCTGAGTTTCTGTTAGCCTGGGAAAACCAGAACATTGTTAAGAATGATGTAATGTGAAGCAGTATTGTGTTATCATTTTAAAGAGAGATAACCAGAGGGCATTTAGCATTTGTCTTGAGAACATCCAACATCACCAGCACTGTCTTGCTCTATATGTAAGTTTATTTTAGAACTGTGTTTTCTCTTAGCAATAACTAGGAAATAGGAAGATTAGACAGTTGTTTTCTGTATTGATGTCAGAACTATTCCACTGTATTATTTTATGCATTTTCCTGTGTCTGAACTCTTGACTAGCACTGTGTAGTAAGAAGTATCATCTTGTGTTTTTATTATTTATTATTAAATATTTTTAAACCTTTCAACTGTGGCTGTTTTGTGTAGAGAAAATTTAAGCTCTAGAGTACATTGCATTTATATAGTGATACTGTCCAAGTCACTCCAAATAAGCCTTGACTGTTCAGTTACATTTACCATTTGGATAATAATATTGCACAGTATAATTGGACACCCTTTCATAAGGGCCTTTTGGTAGCTGATAAATATTAGTGGGCGGTGGCAGTGATTTCTACCGTATAGTCTGGGTAAAAGGGGCACAGCTGGAGAACCTGTGCCAGCCTTCCCCAGGAGTGTCTGTGTGGTTGTACATAACTCTTATCACAAAGTGTGCATGTGTGTGTTAGCTACTTGGGCAGGGACATGAAGCACTGGTTGGACAGAGAGGGTGCTGGAGGTTTTAGCTTGCCCACTAGGCTGAGATCTGGAGCCTATAGCTGTGCCAGTAGGGAGTCTTATATGGTATCTGGAGGGAAAGGGAGAAACCAGCCCCAGACTGACTGTGATGTCTGTATGCTCTTAAAGGAAATTGTACTTTACTGTGTGTACATTTACCCATCCCCAATATGGATACCCCTCACTGGTGTTAGTGGTGAGGATTGAGGCTTCTTGATTGCTGGGCCAGTGCACGGGCATCACATAGGATATATATGTTATCTGTCTTGAAATAATATGTACTTCTAGCTAACTCTTTACAAGTATGAAAGTGTTAGAAACTCTGTATTTTCCACTAAATGCTATCATGCAAATGATACATGCAAAATGGACATTTTTATCTATGCAGAATTTAAGGAGCTGAGAGTTTAGGCTTTGATGTCATTAGATCCCTTAAGGTGCACTGTAGTCTGAATTTATGAACTGAATTTGTGAAATGTTATTATGTATTACTTATTACTTGTATATTTCCTGTATACTTGCAAAAGATTGAGTATGGGTGTGGTTTACGGCTAATTAGTCAACCGTTTATTATTGACTAAGCATCTGGTTGACAGGTGTCTGAGACTGCACAATTGCCAAGATTGGGAAGACTGCCCTTACCCCATGTTTGTGCAGTCTTGGAGTCAGTATGTATAATTAGTAGGATGTGTGGCTTTCACCCTCCCCACCCACAAAAGAAAACTGTTTTTATTTGATTTTTCTTTTTTTTTTTAAGTTTTGCATGCAATGTTGGTGTTGCATGGTGCATGAGTAGTGGTGTGTGGATGCTGGCAATTTCTTCACTTTTACACTGATGTTTTACATGCCAACATTGGGTGTATTTGATCTGTAGTACTATACCCATATATATGTAATATATAAACGTGCATGTGACTGAGTGTGTGTGTACACACACACGTGTATATATATACATATATATATATATATATATATATGTATATTTATTGTAGCACCACTAGCACAAAAGTGCAAACAACTATTTAAAAACTTACAAAACTTTTGCTATTTCGGAAAGAATATAGACGCTAGGCTATTCTTTGTGTTTTGGTCAGTCTTTTATTTATTTAAATCACACTTTGAGTTCTTTCATTCACTGTAAAGTTTTCCATCGAATTTCATCAGAAAATAACTTAAAATGAACCTAGGCTTATCTGGTGCAGGGGATGGGTTAAGGAGTTCCCTAATCCATGAAACTAGGCTTATTGTTTAACTGGTGTGGTGAAAGGGGGATTGGTTAAGGAGTTATCTAATCCATTTAAGGACACTCAAAATGCTCAGGTTTTAGGTTCATAGGTGTGTACTAGGCTAATGGCCCTGGAGCCTTTACAAGCTTAGCCCATAGGATTACCCTGGCATCGTGCCATCTGACCTTAGTTCCCAGTGCGTCTGTCGAGTAGAGCTACTGGAGTGATCCCCATGGTGAATTTTCTATTTCTCACCCACTCATCAAGATTTCTCTTGAAGAGGGCCAGTGAGGTGCTCTGACATGTATGGAAAGTCTATTCCATAGCATGGGCAGTCTCTGGGTTATGAACCTGTCCCTCCAGCTTGTTCTGTTGATTGTGGTAATGAGGTTGAGGTCTCTGGAGCGTGTGGTGTGGAGGGATTGGGATTTCTTTAGATGTAGCATTTCTAACAGAGCTGGGTCAGACATGGCTTTGTAAGTCAAGCAGAGATCGCCTCTAAGTAGGTGATATGAGACAGAGAATAGTTGGAGTTTTTTGAGTCTGTCCATATAGGACAAGTGTTTAAGGCCTAGGATCCTCTTTGTGAGGTACTTTTGCAGCCTCTCCAGTTGTTGCAGGTGTCTAGTGAGGTACATGCCAAATGGGGCATTGTACTTGATGATTGGCCTAATGAGGGAAGAGTAGAGGGACACAATTACCTCTTTCTTCCTGGATGCAAAACCCTTAGTAATGAGATGTGCCAAATAGAAGGACTTGCTGACCACAGTGACAATGTGGTGGTGAAAAGAGAGGTTGCTGTCAAACTGTGTTCCCAGATCACTTATAATGCCTTCTGTGTTCAGTGGACTACCATTGATGTGGTAATTCATGGGAACCGGATTTTTCCCAAAGGGGATGATGACACCAGTCGTAGGTCTCAGTGAGGCCTTTCTGTAGGATGTCAACATCACTTTGGGAGTTAATAATAGCTCCCAACCTGCAATCGTCTGCAAACTTTGTCAGCCAGAGTCCCTTCGTGTTGGCCCGGACTTCAGAGAAGTAGATACCAAAGAGGAGATGACCCAGGACCGAACCCTGTGGGACTCTACTCATGACTGGTCGGCAATCTGACTTGGAGTCAGCTACTTTCACACTGTGTGTTCTATCTGTGAGCCATTTTGCAACCCACCTAGTGATATAGGGGTTGATGCCTAGCTTAGTGAGTTTTTCTATGATTCCTGGGTGGGGAATGCTATCAAAGGCCTTGGCCAGATCAAGGTATGCTGTATGAACCACCTTGCCTTCATCCACAGTTCTGGTGACTGACTCAAAGAAGTTGACCAGGTTGAGCAGGCATGATCTACACTTCACAAAAACAAACTGTATGGGATCCAGAGTTTGGAGATTCCCTATATCCTTGTTTATTAGGTCCATGATGATGCATTCAATAGCTTTGCATATCAGACTCGTCAGGCTAATGGAGTGGTAGTTCCCAGGGTATGTAGTCGCTCTTCCTCTGTGGAGAGGGATGACTGTAGCAGTGCACCATTTGGTAGGGGCAAAGCCTGAGGTGAGGCTGTGATTGAACAGGGCACACAGGTGAGGTGCCAGTTCACTCTGTAGTTCATGTAGAACAAAGCCAGGGACATTGTCAGGTCCCATAGAAGCTGTATTCTTGGCCTTGGACAGTGCTGTTTTAACTTGTGCAGCAGTAATACTGGGTGCCTGGCAATCTACTGGTATTGAATGGTCCTTTGGTGGAGGAGAGAGGGGTAAAGTTGGCACTGAATCTGTTGGCCAGTATATTGGCAATATCTGTTGGCACGGTTTTTCATTTATTCCCGGGGGTATGTCTGCTTGCAGTTGTATCTCCCATTTTAACTCTTTAGCTATAACAGTAAGTTGTCGGTGTTCCAAAGGGGGTCAGTAGTCAATAGGGGATCTGTGACTTTTTCAATTGCTGCAAATTGAAATACATATATATATCTATATATATATGTGTATATATATATATATATATATATATATATATATATATATATATATATATATATATATATCGCTTGTAACTGACAAGAGTGAATTCTCATATGAGTGAATGCTTTTTTACTATAAAAAAGTGAATGCTCCTGTGAACAAACATTCTGCTTAATAGAGTTCCTGCTGGCAGCCTTTGCATTTTATTGCATTGCAGCAGGTTAAGGGAATTAGCCCTTATTTTGCTGTTGTGTAAACATGGAGTTATTATATGTAATTAACAGCTGGTATTATTTCTTTATATGACTTCTGGTGAAGATCACATATCATATATTTTGACTTCTTGTGTAATACCTCAGTTTTGTCTCTGCTCTGGAGAGAACAGGATCCTAAAATCTGGACAACATACTCTTTGTTGTATCTTACCACTTTCTGTAATGAGGGTTAAAAAAGTTTATTTTTTTATTGGTGATCTTCTGGTGCAAGCAGTGTTCTTGCTTTCACTGCTGTTTTCACATGCTGCTTGCTTGGCTTTCTATCATCTGATCTGAATGACACCAAGTCTGTTCTTTGGATGAGGTGTTAAACACCCGGTTGGTAACAACTCAGGTGAATGTAAAAGATCCCATGGCACTTACTGAAAAAAGAGTAAGGGAAGTTCCCCAGTGCACTGACCAAATTTGTCCTAGTGAGTGCAAATACCACCTCGTATCTCTTTTGAAAAGATGCCACTGGCCTAGTGAGACTAACTTGCAAAAAAAAGCAAAAATAAAAATAAAATAAAACGTGAGTTGTACCACATCCTCCCCCACAATTCTTGACTGTCCATTTTAACCCCCACTTGTGCACTACTTGTAGATAACTGTTATTAGTATACTCTGTTGTATTTTTGCAATGAATTTAATATGCTTTGTTGTCTGAACTTGGGAAGTCCATTTACTTTTTCTTCATTCATGTGTATCATCCTGTTGCATAGTTTTGTACCATAAGCAGTAACAAAAATATTCTTTCCAGAGTTTCTTCACTGTAACTTATTTGCACACTAAAAAGATGAGTCTTTTACCAACCTCTTTAATACTTCACAGACAACCTTTTATCTGAATGTAATGCATTTATAATGGCCCTATATATGCTTTTCTACAGGTAGTGTTTTGGCCATGCTACACTCCTGTGACTCACCATAATGCTGTCTAATTAGAGCACTAACTGTTTTTGCAGTGTTCTGTCAATGGGATGTATGACTGATGATGATATGTGGAATAGTGCCACTTGGGATCTGTATATATTATGAATATGTATTTGCAATTGCAATTTGTAATTTAGGACTGTTATATGTTGTTGGCATTTTAAGAGTTGTTGCCATTTTAAGAGTGCATATGCCCCATAATGCATTGCACGTATAAGCCTTAATGCCAATGTGTTCAAGATGACTGAAGTGTTAACATAATTTATGTTGAGCTGCTATGTTATAGAAAATAAAAGTCATGTGTTTTATTGAAATGACGATACATCCTGACATGTCTTAAAGACTACCAGTGAATATTACTGGGCAAAACTGGAGTGCACGCTCACTTGGAGTCACAACTGTGATCTTCTTGACAAATTTAAAAAAAAGTACCTTATAAGTTGCAAACCTCACCAAATCACCTGAAGTTAATCCACCAAACTCAGATTCAATTATTTTAGTGATAAAAAAGCCATTCTGTCTCACAGAATCAGTTTACTATTTGGCATAATAAAAATTCATTTCTATCATATTGACAAAATGTAACCCTCCACAGCTGTTGGACTTCTCAAAACACTTTTGCTGCCCTGTCTGGAGACAGAGATCTACACAGTTTTATGTGGTGACCAAATTAGATAAAGAAATAAAATTCAGGTAACTGCCTTATTGTAGTCTAATTGTCATGAGGTGAAGGCCACACAGTTCCTTTTCAGTCACAAAGAGCCAGAGTGTCATATATGAGTCAATGATTTGTAAATCCAATGAACATTTTGGGCCAAAAGGAAATATAATACATGAAAAGGCATGTCTCCCCAAATTTGTACAAGCTAAGCGTAAATGTCCTAAAAGCATTTCTAACTGTAATTATTATAATAATTGTTTAATGTCACGAAAGACCAATAAATTGGAACATAATTGTAATCAGGCTAGTTTATGTAGAAATGCCTCAGAAGTTACAGTCTGAAGTTAATATGTCTTTGGAAAAAACAATGAAAATTGCAAGAGAAGCAGAGTTAGTTAAAAGACAAAATGCTAATTTAATTATGACAAATTATATATGTGAGGTAAAACACAAATCTAGTGGCTAGTAAAGGCATAATTCTGGTAAAACTAAACACATTCGGTCTGACATATATAATCCTGAGTCACAGCAGTGAGCTGCATATGGCAAATGGTGCAAAAGATGCAAAAAACGGGGCCATATTTCTGTCGTTTCTAAGGCAAAGCTAATTGAAGAGGATGTTGCTCAAAATGAAACTAAAATAATGTACAAAAGGTATTTTTCCTGGGTTCATTTACTGTTGTGTCTGATGTAAAAGCAGATTGGTAAGTTAAGATTGCTATTCATGGAGCTCAGATGAATTTCAAGATGTTCCTCAAAATGCCCATATCAAGACTGTAATTCACAGTCCTGCAGGCAAACTGAAATACATTGCTAGATTTCTTGCCATGTCCGAGTAGATGGGACACAGTTCAGAGTTTTGGATATATGTGCTGGACAGTGTCGACCTTAGGTCAAGTGGTGCCTCAGGCAAAAGGGCTCCACAGTGCCCCCCATAACATCTGCTGCCCCCATCTTGGTCTATTTACACCATCCAGTTTACTGGAGAAACACCCCTGCTAGAACAGTGCTCTAGGCAGCTGCCTAGTTGTCCTATGCCTAAGGCCGGCTATGGTGCTGGATGATATGTACATAAATAATCTGCCTAGCTGAGCTGCGTCATGCGAGATGGTATTAATTTCAAAAATAAGTTAATGTAGATTTGTTTAGTGAAGTCAGTCTATTTGATTGTGAAATCAAATGCTTTTCCATATGCCTTATCGACACCCAGAATGGTGCTATTCCCTATGATGTCCAACATAAAGACAGAATTTAGGAATTTAAAGAAATGCAAAGCCTTAACACACTTGAAAGTATAGCAAAACTGTCTAAGTGGTCTGCACCTGTGGTCCTGGTAATTAAAAATAATGGTTGTTTGTGATTCAGAAAACTCATTGATGAAATTGAACTCAGAAGGTTCATGAGCACTCAAGTTCTCTAGGTTGCACTGCATCTGAAGTGTTTGTGTGTTTTAGCTGCTTTTCTGTATATATAGACATCTCTGTTTCTTTAACTAAATAAGCTCTGCAAAGTTGTTTTATTGCATTCCTGCCTGTATTTCTGAGTTTTTTTGCACTTTTAAAGTTTGTTTTTGCTTAGTTTAACTGGTAGGCTACACACTCAAGTGTGCTAGCCGAATTAAAACATTTACTGTGTTTCTGTACCTAATTTCTGCTACTCTGTAAAAAAAAAATCCTTGTTTCCTGCCTTTACTGAACTAGAATAGTCCAGTCTTCAGGTATTGCTGATCTCTGGGCTGTGTCATAGTTCCAGTGTTGCCCATATCCTTATTTGGATAGGGGGAAGCTTCTTTGTTCACCAGTGAGAGTGGGGAGCTCTGAGCAGCCTATCTGTCCCTTGAGGAGTGGTTCCAGCCCAGTGACCTGTAGCTTATTGGCTGTTTTGGGCCATTTCCTATCTCTTCTAACCCCCTGCTTTAAAGCCAGCTTTAGCGCACTTTTGCGCTTGAAATTTAAAGTTTGTCCTGTTTGTTGCATTTACCTGTTGAGGCTACACACTCAAGTGCGCTAGCCTGTGTTACATATTTATTGCATTTTCCTGCTGTTTGTTGCAAAAAAGAAAGAAAAACAAAAAAAATTATCCTTGTTTCCTGCCTTTCCTGACCTAGAGTAGTCCAAATACAGGCGCTGCTGTATTCTGGACTTTTGGAAAGTTCCTGTGTTGCCCATTTCCTTTCTTGGATAAAGAGGGCTTCTTTGTTCACCAGTGGCAGTGGGGAGCTTAGAGCAGCCTATCTATCCCTAGAGGAGTGTTCCCAGCACAAGAATCTGGTAGTCTATTGGCCGTTTTGGGCCAGTTTCTAGCTCTTTCAAGTCCCCCTGTATAAAACCCACTTTGGCGCGTTTTTTGTGCTTGTTACTACTCAGCCAAGCTCCTCGTGGTCCTGCAGAGTGGTGCTAGCAGCAGAGAGGTTAAAAGAGCGACTGCTAACCTGATAAAAGTGTTTTTTTCCTGCTACTACCTGGGCGACTGTCCGATCTAGCTAAACTGCAAGTATTTCTGCATTCTTGAACTGTTTTAAACTGTTTAAAGTTGTTTTTGCACCTGCACTTTTAAAGTTTGTCCTGTTTGTTGCATTTACCTGTTGAGGCTACACACTCAAGTGCACTAGCCTGTGTTACATATTTAGTGCATTTTCCTGCAGTTTGTTGCAAAAAAGAAAAAAAAAATTATCCTTGTTTCCCGTCTTTCCTGACCTAGAGTAGTCCAAATACAGGCTTTGCTGTATTCTGGACTTTTGGAAAGTTCCTGTGTTGCCCATTTCCTTTCTTGGATAAAGGGAGGCTTCTTTGTTCACCAGTGGCAGTGGGGAGCATAGAGCAGCCTATCTATCCCTGGTGGAGTGTTCCCAGCACAGGAATCTGGTAGTCTATTGGCCATTTTGGGCCAATTTCTAGCTCTTTGAAGTCCTCGCTGTATAAAACACACTTTAGCGTGGCTTTGCACGATTTTGCTCATAGCGCAGCATTGGGCAACGCCGCTTAATTGGGTTTAAACCATTCTCGGCTCCACAAAGTCTGCTCTTCACTTTTTCCCTTAGAACTGATCTAGTTCTCATAATAAACACCCTATTCCTACCTGGCACTTGCAATTATATAAGTCAGCACTAAAAAATTAAAAGCACTACACCCTCACAAACTTCCCTTGAGTACCTTGTTCCCCATTGGCCCTTTTTTCAATTATAAAGGAATTCCCAATACTATTCTAGCATGTCCAAAGGTCAGTTGTCAATCTCCTCTCCAGTCCAGCTGGTGAATCTGGGAATCTTGAGGCAATGTTACAACTGCCTCATGTACACAGACAACTCTCTCCTCCTCCCAACAAATTCCAACACATGTGAGAGATGCAACCATATAGCCAAACTGGAGGCTAAGCTCTCTCAACTCAGTACTGGCGTAACCAGTCAGGAGGAGAAGGAAACCACACTCACTACAATTCCAGTCTCACATAGACCTACCACGACAGCAAACCAAACACATAAACACACAAAAACATACTCGGAGGCTCTAAATAAAAATCTGCCTAAGCAAAAGAGACCTCCAAAGCAGACACCCAAGCAACCGCTACCCCAAAACAAAACACTCGCAACACATAGCTCACAAAGCCAGTGTGCTGAACAGTCACAGCCCTTAAGGCAAAAGAACACACCTGATACACTTGTAATAGTTGACTCTACCGT
Source organism: Protopterus annectens (assembly GCF_019279795.1). Lineage (NCBI taxonomy): Eukaryota > Metazoa > Chordata > Ceratodontiformes > Protopteridae > Protopterus > Protopterus annectens. Next base: position 767,764,025 of record NC_056748.1, read on the forward strand.
CAGGCACACTGACGTCCCGCTCACCAGGCTGAACAAGGAGAAGGTCACGGTGAGCTGCCTGTCAGGTGCTAGGATCCGCCACATAACACAAGCACTCAGGTCACTCCAAGGTAAGTACAAATATGACTCAGTCATTGTCCATGCTAGTGTGAATGACCTGAGACATACCTCCCTGGACTACATGAAAAGAGACATAGTGGAGCTCTCTGAGCATGTAGCCCAGGCCGGTATGACCCTGACCTTGAGTAGCATCTTACCCTCACCAAGAATGATGCCACAATATGAAGACAAGATGATCAATTTCAACAATTGGCTTAAGTATTGGTGCCATTCAAAGGGGATCCAATGACCGTCAGCCTGGGATGACATGCTCGACAAGCCATGATGCTTCGCTAGGGACGGCTTGCACCTGTCACCCCTGGGCTTTCGGATATTGGCAAAGGCTCTTGCCACCCCCATAGTGCCTTTTTTAGGCAAGGCTTAAAAGACAAACCCACCTCCATAGGTATCACAAGGGATAAGAAACTAAGAGTAATGCTACTCAATGCCAGAAGTCTAAACCTCAAGATGCACACACTCAAAACTCTCCTTAGCATGGAGAACATTGATATCTGTGCAGTAACAGAAACCTGGTTCAAGGCTCCCGAGAGCACCCCAGCACTACCAGGTTATACCTCATACCAAAACTTGGACCGAACCACAAAAGGAGGGGGAGTATCAATATACGTCAAAGATACCCACACCTCCAGGTTGGTGGCACAGCACGAAGCATCAGAGACTATCCATGTGCAACTAACAGTGGGTAAAACTGCCTTCCAGTTTATAGCCTGCTACAGACCACCCTCCCAAACCCAGGAACCCCACTCAGCCTTCCTGAGAACACTGGAAAATATGAAGGTCTCTCCAATCACCATTATATTAGGTGACTTCAACTACCCAAACATAGACTGGGAGCATTACTCTAGCTCCAACACCCTAGCCCAAAGGTTCCTAGAATTTATAAACTCAAATGCTATGGAACAACTTGTTACCACTCCCACAAGAGGGGACAATATACTGGACCTGATCATCACCAACATGGGGACTCTATGCTCCAGACCAGAAGTGTATCCCTCACTGGTAAGATCAGACCATAAACTAATCTCACTAGATATTCCATCCCGACCCCAGCCCCTGCCCAGAAAACCACAGTGAAAAACTTCTCTAAAGCAAATTTCACACTCCTCAAAACCGAGGTGGAATCCTTCAAAGCCCCCGGGCCTGTGGAAAATAAGGCCCAGACCGCAGAATCCTTTATAAATGCATTCTATGAAAACCTTCAGGAATGCATGGATCATGCAATCCCAAACAAAACCAAGACCCAATCCTCCAAAGGCAGACATCCTGTCTGGTGGACCCCAGCCATAAACAAACCATACAATAGAAGGAGGAAGCTACTACATGATACAGCAAAATCCCAAAAAGGGAAGGCATCTCTGATCAGTATTAGCAAAAAACTACGGGCGCTCATAAAATCGTCTAAGGCCAGCTTCGAGAGAAAAATTGCACAGGACATTAAGGATAATCACAAGGCATTCTTTAGTTATGTTAGGAACCTGGGTGGGAATTCCCAGATATGCTCAGAATGAGTCCAAAATGACAAAAAATACATCGAACCCACAGACATTGCCAACGTCCTAGCTGACAGGTTCAGCGCAAACTCCCCCCCCCCTTCCCCACCAAAAGGGCAAATATCTATCGCAGCAGAGTGCTGCCCCCCTGACATCTCAGATGCTCAGGTAAGAGCAACCCTCTCCAAAGCAACAAACAGAGCATGAATGGGACCAGACGGTGTCCCAGGCTGCATCCTACATGAACTCCAAGAAGAGCTAAACCCAAACATAAAACTACTGTTCAATCTCAGCCTTACTACAGGATATGTACCCAAAGAGTGGCGTACAGCAACAGTGGTCCCTCTCCACAAAGGTGGTGCCTCAACAGATCCTGTAAACTATCGCCCCATAAGCCTGACTAGCTTGGTCTGCAAAGCTATGGAAAGGATCATCATGGACCTCATAAATAAAGATATTGGGGACCTACAGACACTGGATCCTACCCAGTTCGGCTTTGTTAAGGGCAGATCCTGCCTCTTAAACCTGGTCGATTTCTTTGAAACAGTCACCAAGGCCATTGACGAGGGGAAGGTGGTCCACACAGCCTACCTGGACCTCTCAAAAGCCTTCGATACAATACCCCACTCGGGCATTATAGTTAAGCTCACCAGCTTAAATATAAACCCCTATGTCACTAGATGGGTTGCAAACTGGCTCAAGGACAAAACCCACATGGTTAGAATTACTGGAGCCATGTCAGACTCCAAACCAGTTACAAGTGGCGTGCCACAAGGCTAAGTCCTGGGACCTCTCTTGTTCGGTATATATTTCTTGGAGGTACAGGCCAACACGGAAGGACTGTGGCTGACCAAGTTCGCAGATGACTGCAAACTGGGCGCCATAATTGACTCTCCAGCCGACACAAGCATCCTACAAAAGGGCCTCATAGAAACAGACAACTGGTGCCAGAGCCATGGCCTCAAGCTAAACGCCAAAAAGTGTATAGTCACCCCCTTCAGCAAAAACAAAATGCCCACAAATTACCACATAGATGGTAATCCATTAAGTACGGAAGAAGTAATTAGGGACCTGGGGACCCAAGTTGATAGCAATCTCTCATTCAACAACCACGTGGCCAAAGTGGTTATAAAAACATTTTATATAGCCCACCTAATCATGAAGGGATTCACATCTAGATCAGGGGAGGTCATCTTGCCTCTTTACTCATCCCTCATCAGGCCCATAATTGAGTACAATGCCCCTTTTGGGATATATCTTACCAGACACCTGCAGCAACTGGAAAGACCCCAAAAGTACCTCACCAAGAGGATCAAAGGGCTCAAACAGATGCCATATGCTGCCCGGTTAAAGAAACTCCAGTTCTTCTCAGTGGCATACTGCCTGCTCAGAGGCGATCTGTGCCTGACGTATAAAGCCATGTACAACCTGGAATTAATGGACATACTGCACCTCAGAAAATCCAAATCCCATCGAGCTACGCTCTCGAGAGACTTGAACCTCAGCACTGAAATAAATAGGACATGCTGGAGGGACAGATTCATAACCCAGAGGCTCCCTTCACTCTGGAATAAAATCCCAGTCCAGGTTACGCAGAGTCCCTCATTGACTCTCTTCAAGAGGAATCTTGATGAGTGGATGGGGGATCGTAGATTTACTCCGGGTATCACTTCTGTGTCACTGTTAGACAGAGGTACAGTATACTAACCTCGAAAAAGGGCATAGCAAAATTCATTTAAAATGGGTGGTGAAAGCCAAACACACTCTGGCTAGGCTTGTAAATGCCCAAGGGCAGATAGCCTAGTATGAACCTATGAACCTATGGCATGTACACCAGAAGACAAAGTACCAAAGCTGGCTAGTGCAAAAGTGTTTTCCATGCTGTATGCTTGCAGTGCTTTCTGGTAAATACCTATAGATAAAAAAGCCAAAACCTACAAACATTTGTTGCTGCATTGGAAAGATTCTGTTTTAAAAGGATGCCATTTGGTATAAAATTTGCACCTCAAATCTTTCTGTGTGAAATGACAGATTTACTCAGTGGGCTGAATGGTGTTGCTGTTCTTGTACTGTTTGAAATGCATAAAGAGAGGCATGATTTAATGTTAGAGGCAGTGCTCCAGAATATTAAAAGTTCTAATTTAAAGCTTATGCAAAATACACATACACACACACACACACACACACACACACACACACACACACACACACACACACACACACACACACACACACACACACACACACACACACACACACACACACACACACACACACACACACACACACACACACACACACACACTGCTTCAGTAAAACAGAAGTTCAGTACTTTGTGCATAGTATAAGTACTACTGAAATCAGAGTAATAGACGAGTTACAAAATTAAACTTGTGTGACTGAGCCAAGCCATCCCTAAGCATGATTAATTACTTGCGCAAGTTTCTACCAGACCTCTGAACTGTGCTATGTCCTTTACCAGACATGTTAAAGAAAATATACCATGGTCATTGGGACATGCAGAAGTCCAAGCATTGGCTAAGAAGAAGAAGAAATGCCAACAATGCTAGCATATTGTGATGCCAGTAAACTAACAGTTGTGAGTGCAAATGCTAGTAGCCATGGCCTAGGTCAAGTATTACTTCAAGTAGTGACAAAAGTTGCATCTTATTGCCTATTATTTCAGGATGATAACCGATACTGAAGAGAAATATTCACAAACAGTGCCTTAGAAGTGTGTAGACATGTGTGTAACTCTCCAGATACCTATTAGGGCTTGAGACACTCCAACTCCAAACTTACCACAAAACATTGGTTCCATTAATCAAGTCATTTGACTCAGGCAAACTGTCACTGATGTGACAAAGACTGTTACTAAGGCTAAGAAAGTTAAAGGCCAAAGCAGTCCATGTACCTGAAAAGTACTTAGTTGTTCCAGATGTGTCATCCAGAAATCCTAAATGTGGCTATCCAATGTATGATATCTATACTAGTGACTGAGGCTAGACAGACTTAAGCAAGCTAACCGAATTGACTGAAACGTGTAAACTGTTATCCAGCATATATGAGATGGATGACCAAATCATTGGACATGACCTAAACAACATCTGCATAGGTACTATACAGTTGAAGTGCAGTTGTCAGAGCATGATGGCTTGTTGTTGATATAAGAGGACTACATCATAGTGCCCTCATCTCAGTGAGCAGAAGTACTATATCAAAAATACAAAGGCTATCAGTTCTCACAAAATGTTGAGAAAGAGCCAAAATGTCAGTGTGATGGTTTAGTATCAATAAAGACATCATAAATCTAATATCAGTGTCAGTTCTGCATTATACATAAGCCATCATAAAAACAAATTCCATTAGTGCCATCAACTTTACCAAAAGGTCCCTGGCAAAAGACAGTTACTGACTTGTGTGTGGGCTTAAAGACAAAATCTACCTCATCATTGTAGACTATTATTCTCATAACCTAGAAATAATTCATGGAGCAACCATGGCTAGCCAGCAATTCATAGAGAGGTTTAAAACAATGGTTTTGAGGTATGGCCTGCTTGTTGAATTGATTACAGACAACAGTACATGGATTATATCAAGTGAGTTCCAGCAATTTTTTTGCTGACTATGGATTCACTTCCTAGTCTATTAGTACAAAATTCAAATGGTAAAGCTGTGAAAGCACTTTGTGCTGAGACAAACAGATTGTCACACAACTCTCATGGCATATTGAGCAACTCTACACAGTGCTGTTGGAGTAAGGCTTTCACAGCTGATGCTCAAAATACAAAAACAAACTAGCATGCTAATGCTAGTGACAAAACTTGAGCCTAAAATTATTCTGTACAATGTCATCAAATAAAATTACCAAAAAGCCAAAGCTTCCTTCAAAACATTTTATGTCTGACAGCATTTTGCGTATCCACTACATATCCTTCAACAAGACCAAGCTATTTGCTTGAAATTACAGGAGAGAAAAAGTGGGACACAACAGTTGTTTTGGTGTAGAAGTCTAGTGAACCATGATTTTCATGGTTCAGATAAAAGATGTTACCATAGACAAAATAAAAGATATTCCCGTGTAGTTCCTGATTTGTGTCAATCTGAACGCAATGCTCCATAAAACCAATCAAAAAAATTTGAGGCAAGAATAACCAGATCAACATCCAATAAAACTGTTTTAGTAGCAACAAATGAGCTACTTCAACTGATTTGTCGAGACGGGGTGGAGGTTTGATTTTAGCTGTAGATTCCATTGACTGTCTTCTCTAGCTATTATAAAATTACTACTGTTTGTTACAGCAGTCTGCCTCAAAAGTTTCCTTCTGCAGGTTCAAATTCTTTTTCTAGTGTCTGATCTGGCAGCATCTGAATGATCAGAACTGGTCCCAAAATCAAAATACCAAATTGTTTTCATAGGTGTGATACAGTCATAGAGACAAATACATAGTTGTAGGTTTCTTGCTAGTAATGTATTTAATTTTTTTTATAAATAATCACTTTGCTCATATTTATTAACTCTGTAGATTTATTTGAATGGGCAATCCAGTATGTTAACTGTATAGCATTTCATTTGTGGACCTCCGCACTTCATAAGTTTGAAGACACTTTTCTTTTTAGGGGGAAAGATATGATGATAAGTGTAATGAAGCTGCTGGAGTGTACATGTAGTTAATACATATACATATATATATATATATATATATATATATATATATATATATATATATATATATATATATATATATATATATATATATATATATATAGGTTTACTATCAAATGACTGAAAATCTAAAGACTGAATCCCAAATATATATATATATATATATATATATATATATATATATATATGTATCTATAGATAGATATACACACACACACACACACACACACACACACACACACACATACATGATTGGAGCAGGGGGACTTGCCCTTTGCATTAAAATGTATTCAATATTTTGAATTTTCAGTCTTTTTGGGATATATATATATATATATATATATATATATATATATATATATATATATTAATATATACATAAATGTATATAATAGGCTTTGAAACTATTAAGACTATTGTACATCATAGTCATTTTAAGAGTGTATATATTGTACATATCCCACAATGCACTGGATTTTAAGTGCTGTTTTTTCCTGACCTCTCTAAGACATTTTATTTGGTATCTCACAGCAAGCTCTTAAATATACTTACTGGACTCAGCTTAAGCCAGCCTACTCTGTTCTGGTTAAAAGACTATCTAGCAGGCTGTCAGCAAGTAGTTAAATGGCAAAAAAACTTTCTTCTCTACTACCTATCACCTTAGGAGTTCTCCAAGGGTCCATCCTTGGCCCCCTCCTATTTACTTTCTTTACCAACAATCTCCACACTTTAACCCTTCATGCATCTCTTGTACAGTACACCAATGATTCTACACTGATAGGTGCAGTTTCTTCTCTACACCATCAACAATCAGTAACTCAAAAATCTTTCACTCCAGTAGAAGCTTGGCTAGCTAATTCTCAACTTATTTTGAACCCCAACAAAAACAAGTTTATGGTTTTCTATCCCACTAGAAACACTACCCCCCCCTTCAGCATTTCATCACTAAATAACACCGTCATCTCCACTGTATAACACACAAAACATTAAGTGTAGAAATCTACAGTAGTTTGAAATGTGAGGTCTATATTGCCCAAACCATTAAAAAAGTCCAGAAAAAATAGGTACACTTTATAAAAATAAAACATATTTCACTAATAACACAAAAACACGTCTTATCTCATATCTTCACTTTGCATCACCAATTCTCATAAACCTTACGAAATCATATTTAGACAAATTGGAATCCTGCTTTAAAAAAATTGCAAAATTTGCTACTGATGCCAATTCTAGGGCTCATCATTATACTGCCCTCAAACAACTGAATTGACTAGAACTCCCTCAACTAATAACTTATCCACCAACTGTGCTTGATGCATAAGATCCTGCACCAACCTGAAAAAAACACCAGCACGTCAAAACTTAACTCCTTAATCTAACAAACGTACTTCTCTTGAGTAGTAAATCCCTGTTAAATGTTAACAAAGCTAACAATAAATCAGGTACCTCCCTTTTCTTGAACTACACAGCTAAAATCTGGAATAGCTTACCACCAGAAATAACATCTATTACCAATTTATCTCACTTCAAAATAACTCTTAAGTCTCACTTAACCAATACATGGCTAAGCTCCTGTACAAATCCTGGATAAGAAAAGAATCCCAAACCAATGTTCTATTTACTCTAAGCAGTCTTTCTCTAAGTAATACTAGTTCTTCATACAAATCAGATCACATTCATCTTTCAACATACTTCTACCGATTATTATTACAATCTAAAGTGTGTATTCAAGGACTATAATAAAACTATTCTCCTTAAGTTGCAATTATATTTCAGTATTCATACTCTCCTGTATCTCCTCCTATTGCTACAGGCTATCAGTCAATGTAGAATATCTATGAAAATTGCTCACCCATCAATTGTTATTAATACTACCTGGTTTATATTCTATAAGTCACTCATTTTCTTGATAGATTTCTACATTTTTTTAAGAATAATTCTCTTTTCCTGTACTAGACTATGCAGCAATGCTATTAATAAAAATATTTACATGAATGTATTTTTTATCCAATGCTATATGTCTAACACAAATGTCAAGTCGTGTATAAGTAAATCTTGTATTTGTAATTATAATCATTGTTGCGTATTAAACTTTTCTTCCCGGGCCTCTCCTGAAAAAGGATTTTTTGTCCCGTTGGACTTTCCCAGTAATCAAATGTAAAATAAAATTAAAAAAATAAATGTTGAGGTTAAACTGGTACTGTGAAATATGAAAATGCCTCAGAAGCATTGAGATAAGAGTGAATATCAGACACTTGGAAAGAAATGTTGGATTTAAATTAAGACACAGGTACAGAGTATATTACTTTGCCTGACAATACATTTAAAGATTTATAGCTAGCTGGCCTTGAACTGAGAGCTGTTTGTGTACATTATTGACATATTCTGGCCATTGTATGACATCATTAGGACCAAAGTACCAGTGTTTAAAACAAGAAGTACAAATTATTTGATATCATAGTACTTAAAAAAGTTTACTCTCCTAATATTTGGGGGTGCTTTACTTGTAAGAAGTTGGGAATTATAAAAAGAAAAGATTCACAACATAAAAGTGCATGGTGCGTATGTTTTTGTACAGAGTCAATTTTGCACAGAGACATCTTCGATACTGTTCAGAACCATAACAATGATGCCCTGCATATCTTTGTTAATTTACTTAGAGGCTTAGAAAATTTGCCTGGATAATTTTACCTATAAATAGATACATAACCACTGATGCTATGCCACTGATACATGCTTCCAGGAAAATACCAGTTGATTTTATGAAAAAAAGGAACAGAAACTAAAGGATACAGAAAGATTAAGTACAAGTAAAATGCAATTAAAGCTAGCAGAATGGGTAAATAGTATGGATGATTTTCTAAAAAATGTACAATATTTACATTTTTAATTATTTTTAAAATATGAAAAGGTATTTAAAGCAGACAGTACCCATTTCTTACAGATGATGTGTTGCAACTATGCCAGATGTTTTTGTTATTTTTTTAATGTTTTTGGTGGTCCACTGCCTACTATCACTTCCCTTTGATCTATTGGCTCTACAGGGTGAGAGTTGTTCCCAGCCCATTCATTCCTCATGAGGCAAGAGCCAATCAGAGAGCCATCATCCTTGCAACCATTAGAGCCTTTTACTGAAGCAGCCAACCTTGATGACATGGCTCTGCATCAGTATGGTGGAACCATGTATGCCCCTGATATGGAAGCATGCCAGCTCCCTAACATACTTCTGCTAGAGCTTCCACACTGCTTTGGATGTGTTGCTCATTCCTCCATGGCTCTTCCAGCTTCCTGTGTCACCACTCAGTCTCATGCCATCTGGGTCACAGTCAAGGTGTCATCCCTCTGCACCACATACCCAAGGCCCATGCCAAATACTGGTTTTGTATTTGAGGCAAACTTGGATTTAGCATAAGAAGCTAGGAGAAGCAAGCTCTATATATTGTGCATGTAATACACTATTAGGCAGTTAAAGATTCCTTGAGCATCGGTTTGTTGCCTCATCAGCAGCATAGACATTCCAAAAAGCTGTTGCACAAGCAATTGAAAGCTTGAAAGTTTTGTGAACTAACTGATAAGATGCTAGTACAAGTTCAGGCACAAGCACATAATGGGAGTGATACTCCTTGTAAGTATATTAAGAGGGCAAATGTTCTGGAGAAATAATAACAAACATAAATTAAGAGCGATAAATCTGAAATGCATGGGTCATGACCTAATGTAAGAAAAAACAAAACATGATGCAGAACAAGTCTAAGCAGCTGTACAGATGCCAAAGCTAGAAATCAAGTAGAAACTACAGAGGTTTCCAATAATGCAGTATATTTAAAAGTTTGCACAAAATACTTCTGAAATAATTATGCCTATAAGAAAACTACTAGAGTGAAATGCCTGAGAATAGAAAATTGAATAGGAAAGGAGTTTTAAAATGACAAATATAGTTTTATAGGCTCTAGCATCAATATATTATTATCTGAATTAGCTAGCCATGTTGTAGATGCCAGACAGAATGGTATAGGAACTGTGAGACAGCAGACAGACCAGACTAGTTGCTTATAGTACAAAAGCATTTCCAAATGCATAGAAGAAATAATTTGTATAGAAAGTGAACTATTAGCAACAACGTATGGATGTGAAAAGTTCAATCCATGTCTGTAGTGAATAAATCTAAAAAAAGACCATAGACAATTGCTAATCATACTCAGAAAGTCTTAGCACAACGAACCTTCTTGATTGAAAACACTTTTACTTAATCTACAGACAAATTATCTGAAAGTGAAATATAAACAAGGCAATGGCTGCACACAGCAAGTGCATTCAGAAAAAAACATGTTTTCCAAAGAAATGTATAGCGTTGTTAGAAAATGGTCTAGGGGATATCTGGTCAGTTTCACAGTAACAAAAGAAAAAGTAAAAGCATTTCAAAAGTATACTATGACTGACTTAGAAATGCTGTTACAGTAAGATGTTACACATAAAAGTTATTTTGATGAAAAAAATCACCATTAAGGAAAGAAAACCAGTCTTACTTTGTTCCAGATAAGAAATGAGTTGTGTTCAGGGTCTGTCGTTCATAGTTGGCAAAATCATTATAAATTATCTGAGATAAATGTATCACATAATATATGAATCACATCTGACAATAGCAAAGAGCCTTACAAGCCTTGCCAAGAACTTAGCCCATGTTCTAACAAGTCAGCACCAGATGCCCCTGTCTAGCAGGGACACAGGTGGAATACCAGGGGTGTATTTTCTGCTCCTAATCCGGTTATCCAGATTGCACTTAAAAAGGGTTAATGAGGTACTCTGCTTGACGTGGAGAGCTTAAAATATTAAATCACTTGAATAAAGGCATATAAATATATATATATATATATATATATAAAAACAAATATTTCAATAGTCAGTGTAAGGTGGTTCTGCCACACTTCACTTACAAAATGCTTTTCAGTGTTTGAGAAAACAGGATTTTAGAACACAACTAATATTCGTTGTGGCATTCAGTGACAGCTGCCAATCAACTTTGCTTTTCTACCTTTGCCCAAGGAAACTTTTTTCTAAAACAAAAGATATATTTTCAAAACCACTACAAATAGTGACTGCTTGTAGATACTATTATATTTGTCTTTTTTTTTTACTGAAGACAACTGGTAGTCATTAACTGTCTGTTGGACTTAAGGGAAGACAGTTTGGAGCATATGCAGTATTAGAAGTGATACAACTGTGATGATCATTAGTACCAGTGATCTCCCCAGTATAGCATTTATGCTTCATTTGTCAAAAAAAGTAGTGTCAAGCCTTACTGCTTCCATTAAATACTCATTTCCCTTTAGGATATTCCCGTTATATTCCCAGATAGGTGTGTTTTGGTACTATATGAAATATGATCTATTTCATTTTATCAAATGAAAATAGATAATCAGACTAATAGCATTTTAACAAATAAGTCAAAACCTTAAAAAAAAAAAATATATATATATATATATGTATATGTGCGTGTGTATATATAGATACACACACACACACACACACACACACACACACACACACACACACACACTAACTCTGAGATCACATAGCAGTGGGGAAAACAGAATTTCCCTTTGCCCACTGAATGCCAATCTCAGAAATTTGATAAAAGAGGAATCACCAAAACCTTTGCAACAAAATGGCATTTAAAGGAGCAAAAGAACCTTATGAAAATATGTAACTGTATCAAATCAAGTGCTAATTTCAAAATTAGGAGTGGATTTATATATAAGGGTAATATATTTTGAAAAAGAAATACAACTTTCCTTTTCTCATCTGCAAACCATAACCTTTCCAAACATTCAGATCAAATTTGTCTGATTTGTGATAGGGTTATGGAAACGGGTTTTCTAAGGTAAGGTGCATGGTTATGGGGAGTGACAGGGTTAGAGTTAGCATGCTCCAGTTCAGTAATGTTTGCTAACACTTACAATAACTTGCCTCTACCCCTAAGCCTAACTACGCACCGTACTTTACAAAAAAAAAAAAACTTTCTGTAACACTACTACACAGAACAGCTTGAACAATAACCACTCACAAATACACAACACTAAATATATCCCCTTACTTATTCCTAACCCTAACTCTAGCTTTTATGTAAGAGTACTGATCTTCCAACATTAGACTAGAACAGAACACAACTGAGCTCTTTAGATTTTTTATTGAAGAGTGGGCATATACTTTTATCTTCATATGAAATGCCAGTTACTTCTTTTACAAGTGTTTTGCTCAAAAACCTCTCCTCATTGAAATCTGTGTATGTAGTCACAGCTAAATAGTTTACCCTTTCAAAATTAAATGTTGTTACAAACCTAATGAAGGGCATATAATTAGGAATAAATTCTAAAATGGCTGTCAGTATACCAGCAAAAATTGTCACTGCATCTTGTGTAAAAGGAAACAAATTGTCAATATGGCAAACTGTAAATTAAATCGTTCTTGGTAATGGCAAAACTGGGGGCCATAATTACTCCAGAGCTATGCCATTCTTCTATTGAAAGGATTAGTTGATCAGTAAAAAAACATGCTTTCCAGTAGTATTTCCAGAAGAAATAACAACTATAATACTGCTTTTGGAAAATTATAGACACTCAAGAGTTCCCTTGACATTTCAACTCCATCATCTGAAGAAATCCTTGTATATAATTCACGTTCCTACACCAAGAAACTAGATTAATTAACTGTCAAGTCTTTAACTGTAAAAATTAACCTTCTAGCATCTGTGCTGAAGGATGGCATTTGTTACAATCAAGCTTTAGCTGGTCTTCAATGGAAATTGATATCTTGCGATTTGCAGAGGCAATAATAGGTCTCAAAGGATGGTTAGTAATATCTTTGTTCACCTTTAGAATTCCAGATAAACAACCCATTCTTGGTTTTAAAGTCTTTCAAAATTTGATTAACTCAACTCATATCATTCTGTTGTTCAACAATTTATCTGGTAGCATGTAAGTATCCTTATAAGCCCAATGTATTATATCCAGAGACCCTTCTGCATAGCTGGTAGCATTTGCTCAGACAAAATGGTAAACAAAGTTTTGCTATATTGTTTTGTCTATGTAACTTTGAATTGCATAATCCTCTTTTATGAAGCTGTACAGACTTATGCATGGTGACAGTAACCAAAACTTCCCTTTAAACATGGTTAACATGAAGTTACTGGCTATGGGGATGTAATCTACATATGCTTGTTGCAGGAGGCCCCTGACACCTGCTTAAAACCTTATATGTACTTGCACATATTAACATATTGATATCTCTCTCTCTATACATATATATATATATATATATATATATATATATATATATATATATATATATATATATAGTATGCATTATATATATGGGTCTACTTCACTTCACTGAAATCCCATTTCACTGAGACCAAATCACCTAAAATTCAAATTACTGAAAAGTCATTTCACTGAATCAGATTTCACTGAATTGTAAGCTATAGACTTGATGTGGCAGTGTGTAGAATACTGTGAGGCAAGTAAAGGGTATATGCCCTCATCCCCACTGTAGCACAAAACCAATTTAATTTGGTTTTATATTGTCTGGTTTCTATTAAGAGGAAAAATAAGTCGTTTTTAAGTTGTGGAAGGAGTAGGCTTTACTTTTGTGAGTTTGTTTGTCTTTGGTTTGCCATTTAGTCTTGTGAAATGTAGCTTTGTAAGCTGTCAGTGAAATGAGTTTCAGTGAAATGATGTTTTCAGTGTTATGAACTTTAAGTGATTTGGTCTCAGTGAAATGAATTTCAGTGAAATGGGATTCCGGTGAAGTGAAGTAGACCCATATATGTGTGTGTGTGTGTGTGTGTGTGTGTGTGTGTGTGTGTGTGTGCGTGCGTGTGCGTGTGTGTGCACATTCTAGGTTCTTGAGTGGAAAGTTGATGTGAGTAATCAATGTATGTTTATGTAAAATGGAAATGATAACTTATTTGAAGAGTTATTCTTCATTGAACAATATTGTATCAGCTTCAGGCACTCAGATGAGCCATTTTGATCCCATTACAACTCAATCAAATATTGCACTTGGGTAAAGAGGAGGATGAGATAATGAAGCTTAAGGACAAGGTTTTATTTGTGCAATATTATACAGAAGTTCATCTTAGAGTTATAAGAAAATACATTGGAGTAACTAGTTATACAGATCTCAGGTATTATTTCTGAGTAGGAGGGAAAGTATACATAAGATATACAAGATGTCTCACAAGTTTTATCAGGTAATGGAGACCACATGTTGGGGCTAGGAAGGAATGATGGAAAAGGCTTAGTCAGAGGAGAAGAAGAAAGTAGGTAATAAGACATATGAAAGAGTGATTGGACTTAGACAATATAATATGCAGGAGAATAAGAAGAAAAAAAATGACATGTACAAGTTTACATCAAAAAACAGTTTTCTAGAAAGCTCCGACAGATAAGTGGTAGGTTGTTTAGCAGAGTTCTAGTGAAGGCAACTATGACAGAGGCAGCATTTACATAAGAAAAACAATCAAGGGGGTGGGTATTATAGAAGGCACAAAATCAGGTAAGTGATGCTCGAAGAGAGTATCTGGAAGCAATGAAATATGTTTCCGAGAAAAAAAAATTCATTTTAGCTAAATAAACCATATAGGATGTAGGCACACTGGTAGTATATTATGCCAAAAGGGATCAAGTAGTAGACAGTTTAGATAAGGGATAGACAAGTGAGAACTAACCCAGAGGAGTAAGAGCAGGTAGGGAGATTAGGACAAAGCAAGCTAAAGTGTTGTGGTCAAGATAGGGAGAACAAGGGACAGAAGAACCCAGATAAATAGAAGGCAGAGATAGAAAATGAAAGAGGTAGTCTGAGGCAAGCACTTGGTACATGAAAAATAAACAACTGGTCAAACAATGTTTTAGGGGCTATTAAGTAAAAAAAGATAGGGAGGATATAAAAAGAAAATAATGAACAGGGAAGTATTGTCAAGAGAAAATCTCTGCAGTACTATTTGATAACAAGTGTGAAGACTGGTAGAGGAGGGTGAAAGCTGCCAGCCTAGCCAGATAGAATTGTGCATATAATTCTGTCATTTGTAAATATGAATGTTGATCTTAAAACAATGTGGCAACATTGCCGTCTGCTGTAAAGAAAGCTAAGTCAAGCATTTCTTGTTGGTCCTTTGAAATTAAAATGATTTCATCACTGCCTTTGATGTTTTACAAGTCGGCTCCAGTCCGGCTAGCTGAAGGCTTCCTGCCTATTGTTTTAAGGCTAAAGTTAATGACCAAAATTTACATATGGAATGTCCTTTATTGCTCTACGTGTAAAATAATGTAAATGCCGTTTCTGTCAGCCTGGGAACTCTAGGAAGTGTAAAACGATGATGTAATGTTTTAGCAGAACTGCAGTTTCAATTTAAACAGTGAGAACCAGACATTATTAAGCATTTTTGTCTGACTATCCAACTCAGCTCTGTCTTATGCTCTCTTTATGTAGGTAGTATGGTAGAACTGTGTTTTCTCCAAGAAGTAGCTAGGAATTAGAAGAGATTAGACTAAGTGTTTTTCTGTTATGTCAGAACTGTACTACTGATTTATTTTAAGTATTTCCATGTGATCTCTGAACGTTTGACTAGCACTGTATAGTAGAAAGTATTGTCTTGTGCTTTTAATTATTTATTATTAAATATTTTAAAACCTTTTAACTATGGCTGGTTTGCATAGAGATAATTTAAGCTCTTTAGAGTACTTGTATGCCTTTGGTAAAATTGTACATAGCCACTCTAATAAGCCTTGACTGTAGTCACACTTACAAGTTGGATAATAATATTGCACAGTAATAATTGGACACCCTTTTAACGGCCTTTGAGTAGCTGATAATTATTAGTGGGTGGTGGCAGCTTGGACTACCATATAGTCTGGGAAAATGGGGCACAGCTGGAGAACCTGTGCCAGCCTTCCCCAGAAGTGTCTGTGTGGTTGTGTAAACTCTTATCTCAAAGTGTGTGTGTCAGCTACTTGGGCAGGGACATGAAGCATTGGTTGGACAGAGAGGGTGTTGGAGGTTTTAGCTTGCCCACTAGGTTGAGATCTGGACCATATAGCTGTGCCAGTGGGGAGTCTTATTGGGGACCTGGAGAGCAAGGGAACGACCAGCCCCGGACTGACTGTGATCTCTGTTTGCTCTTAAGGAAAATTGCATGTTACTGTGTGTATTTGTTATCCTTTCCTCTCATATATGATACACCCTCCCTGGTGTTAGTGGTGAGGATTGAGGCTCCTTGTTTGCTGGGCCAGGGCACATGCTTCACATATTAATTGGTGGCAGTGGTTAGGATATCCTCACATATTAATTGGTGACAGTGGTTGGGATATCCTCACATATTAATTGTTTGGCAGCGGTAGGATATCCACATCACATATTAATTAGTTGGCAAATACTAATTGGCTTGTAGTGGTGTGGGTAGTTGTGTGCAGTGATCTCTGAAGGTGTTTTGTACTCTAAATCAGTCACGCAGTGGATACTCAGAGTTCAGATCACAATTGTTTTATTTCTTTTGTTAGCTTAGTTAGTCTTGGTGAGCAGACAGCATGTCAGCAGAGGAATATGAAAAGCTGACAATGAGCCAGCTGATGGAGATGTGCCAGGCAAGGGGACTGGTGCATGGAAACCTGACTAAGGCAGACCTGATTGCAGCCTTGGTTACAGCTGCATCAGAAAACAGCACCCAGGAGGACAATCAGACTGGCAGTGGAGATATAATTCCCTTGGAGAATGGACAGCTCAATCTTTCTGCGGTGGACTTAAAAATCCAGCTGGAGCTAAAGAAACTTGAGTTGGAGGCCAGGTGTGTGGAATTAGAAGCAAATGAGAGACTACAACATTTGCAGGCTGAGGAGAATGAGAAACTGTTACGTCTGCAAGCTGTGGAACAAGAAAAGCAGAGGTAGCATGCGAAGGAGATGCTGCCTCTTTGCCAGAGTCATGAAGGTAATGGGGAAGGGAGTAACTGGACCCCAGAAGCACAAAAAGTCAGTAAATTTCTTCCACAGTTTAAAGAGGGGATAACTTTGATAGTTTCATTCACATGTTTGAGAGGGTATGTAAATAGTATGAAGTTGACCAAGGGCTCTGGGTATAGTTTCTGACCCCCTTACTCCATGGTAAAGCTGTAACTGCATTAGCTAAAATGTCTGATGTTGCATGTTTTGATTATACTGCTGTAAAGAAATGTCTTTTAGAACTGTTTAAGCTAACACTTGAAACATATAGGAAAATGTTTTTGTGAGCATAGACGCAAGGCAGATGAAAGGGTGTGTGAATATGTTGCTGAATGGAGCACTTATTTCCATAGGTGGATGAGTGGATGTCAGGTCACCACTTTTGAAGGGCCGGCAGACTTTTTGGCGAGGGAACAAGCCCTTAGCACTTTGCTTGAGGACATGAGGATCTGGTTAGCTGATAGACAATGTGCTACTTCAGATGAGTTGGGGAAGAAGGGAGACCTATACCAGGCAAGCAGAGCAGCCCTGCACAGGAAGGGGACCCCCAGTACTGCTCATGGGTCTCAAGGAACCCATTGTGGGCAGCACAGACTGCCACATCAGAATCTACCAGTAGCAGGGGAAGCCACTAGTCCAGGTACACATCCAGAAGCTAGGGTTAAATGTTTTGAATGCAATCAGTGGGGCCATGTGGCATACAGGTGTCCATGGAGGCAAGGTGGGGAACCAAAGGTGAGGGAGCCAGTAAGTGGGAAAGACAAAATGCCACTAGTATGTTGTCTTGAGACAACAGGGGTACTAAACTACCATCCTGCAGATGTCCTGATAGGGAAGGATTTGGATGAGGCAGTACCATGTACTTATGCAGTTACACACGGTCAGGCTAGGAGACAAGCATGTGGGTCTGGTAGCCTGGGGGAGACCCAGACAGACTGCATACTTGCAGCCAGAACTGCTGAGGTGGTTACTTCAGGGAGGGAGCTACTCTGTAGGA
Organism: Protopterus annectens; assembly: GCF_019279795.1. Lineage (NCBI taxonomy): Eukaryota > Metazoa > Chordata > Ceratodontiformes > Protopteridae > Protopterus > Protopterus annectens. Next base: position 767,782,292 of record NC_056748.1, read on the forward strand.
GTGAGACTGAATGTGAGCCACAGCTGCTTGTGGTTACTGATGGACCCTTGGACAGAGTGTCTACAAAGGTAGAGCTGAGTAGTAGTACCCAGGCTGACAGCGAAGCACCACTGTCAGAGGATGCCAAACTTCCTGTGGAAGGGGAGCTGGGAAAGGTTACAAGGAGAGAGTTGAGACAGGCTCAGCTCTTAGACCCTACATTGCAAGGCCGGAGGCAGGTAGCTAGAGAGGCACCTGATTCTCAAGGAAAGGGGGAATCTGTATATTGGGACAAAGGGTTACTATACAGAGAGTGGACCCCTGAGGGAGGGCTAGAAGGTGAGAGTACAGCAGTTGGTAGTGCCTAGAGCCTACCATCTGGCGCTTCTAGCCATAGCCCATGATATTCCCTTTGCAGGTCATATGGGCATAAAACGTACAAAGAGGAGTATTATGCAGAACTTTTATTGGCCTGGAATTTCCAGAGATGTAACCGGGTACGGCCGGACCTGTGAGCAGTGCCAAAAGGTAGGCAAGGCAGGAGACAAGGTGAGATCTCCTTTGATGCCTTTGCCTGTGATTGTGGAGCCATTTCAGAGGGTAGCTATGGATATTGTGGGTCCTCTGAGTACCCCAAGTTCCACAGGGAAAAAGTATATCCTGGTTGTAGTGGATTATGCTACACGATACCCTGAAGCAGTGACTTTGTCCCCCATTGAGGCAGAGAAGGTGGCAAATGCTTTGTTAGAAATTTTCAACAGGGTAGGTTTCCCAAAAGAAGTACTGACTGACAGAGGTGCCAATTTCATGTCAGACCTGCTGGCATGTCTGTGGAAGTCCTGTGGGGTGAAGCACATGAAGACCACCCCCTACCATCCCCAGACTAATGGTCTTGTTGAGAGGTTAAACTCTACAATCAAGTCCATGCTACGGGCATTTGTAGATCAGTTTAAGAGGGAGTGGGACAAATATTTGCCCCATCTGTTAGAAGTTTCCCAGGAATCCACAGGTTTTTCACTCTTTGAGTTTCTGTTTGGGCATAGGGTGAGGAGACCTAGCAGGAGCAGGAGGGTTTGCCCTTGCTTACCTAGATGATATTGCCATCTACAGCCATTCCTGGCCAGAGCACCTTCAGCATGTCAGGGAGGTGCTGGGCAGACTACAGAGGGCAGGGTTGACTATTAAGCTGAGCAAATGTCAGGTGGGTATGGTAGAGGTCTCCTACCTAGGACATAGAGTGGGGAGCAGTAAGATAAGGCCAGAACCTGCCAAAGTGGGAGCCATTCAGGCATGGCCTGCATCTGTTACTAAAAAGCAGGTGAGGGCATTTTTAGGGACAGCAGGGTACTACAGAAAGTTCATCCCCAGTTATAGTACCATAGCTGCTCCTCTCACAGACCTGAAAAGAAAGAACAGGCCAGATAAGGTAGTGTGTATCAAAGCATGTGAGCAGGCATTCCAGAAGCTTAAAGAAGCTTTGGGAGGACCCCCTGTGTTAGCCAGTCCTGATTACAGCAAAGAATTTGTTGTGCAGGTGGATGCTTCAAACCATGGGGTGGGGGCTGTACTTAGCCAGATTTCTTCAGAGGGGGAAGAGCACCCAGTGGTTTATCTCAGTTGTAGGCTCCAACCCAGGGAGGAATGCTATGCAGCTGTAGAAAAAGAATGTCTAGCCATAGTGTGGGCACTGCAGAAACTTCAGCCTTATATGTATGGAAGAAAATTCACTGTTATGACAGATCACAGCCCTCTAACATGGTTAAACAGAGCCAGTCAGCAAAATGCCAAGTTACTAAGATGGATCCTGGGGTTGCAAGCATAAGATATGTCAATGCATTATTGCAGTGGGATTAGCAATGCCAGTGCAGGTGGGTTCTCAAGACAGGGAATGGGGTGAGGTACACTCGGATAGACCTAACCCTCTCAACTGGCGTTTCTCAAGGGTCACGTGAAAAAACTATCTTGAGTTCTTCAGGGGGGAGAAATGTGAAGACTGGTAGAGAAGGGTGAAGGCTGCCAGCCTAGCCAGATAGAATTATATGCACAATTCTATCATTTGTTAATATGAATGTTGAACTTAAAACAATGTGGCAATATTGCCATCTGCTGTAAAGAAAGCTAAGTCAAGCATTTCTTGTTGGTCCTTTGAAATTAAAATTATTTCATCACTGCCTTTGATGTTTTACAAGTCGGCTCCAGTCCAGCTAGATGAAAGCTTCCTGCCTATTGTTTTAAGGCTAAAGTTAATGACTAGAATTTACATATGGAATGTCCTTTATTGCTCTAAGTGTAAAAGAATGTAAATGCAGTTTCTGTTAGCCTGGGAACTCCAGGAAGTGTAAAAAGATGATGTAATGTTTTAGCAGAACTGCAGTTTCAATTTAAACAGTGAGAACCAGAGATTATTAAGCATTTTGTCTGACTAGCCAACTCAGCACTGCCTTATGCTCTCTTTACATAAGTAGTATGTTAGAAACTGTGTTTTCTCCTAGAAGTAGCTAGGAATTAGAAAAGATTAGACTAAGTGTTTTTCTGTTATGTCAGAACTGTACTACTGATTTATTTTAAGTATTTCTGTGTGATCTCTGAACATTTGACTAGCACTGTATAGTAGAACGTATTGTCTTGTGGTTTTAATTATTTATTATTAAATACTTTAAAACCTTTTAACTGTGGCTGGTTTGTGTAGAGATAATTTAAGCTCTTTAGAGTACTTATATACCTTTGGTAAAACTGTAAATAGCCACTCTAATAAGCCTTAACTGTAGTCACACTTACCAATTGGATAATAATATTGCACAGTAATAATTGGACACCCTTTTAAGGGCCTTTGAGTAGCTGATAATTATTAGTGGGTGGTGGCAGCTGGTACTACCGTATAGTCTGGGAAAAAGGGGCACAACTGGAGAACCTGTGCCAGCCTTCCCCAGCAGTGTCTTTGTGGTTATGCAAACTCTTATCTCAAAGTGTGTGTGTCAGCTACTTGGGCAGGGACACAAAACACTGGTTGGACAGAGAGGGTGCCAGAGATTTTAGCTTGCTCACTAGGCTGAGATCTGGACCCTAGAGCTGTGCCAGTGGGGAGATTTATTGGGGACCTGTAGAGCAAGGGAGCGACCAGCCCTGGACTAACTGTGATCTCTGTGTGCTCTTAAGGGAAATTGCACTTTACTGTGTGTATTTGTTATCCTTTCTTCTCATATATGAGACACCCTCTCTGGTGTTAGTGGTGAGGATTGAGGCTCCTTGATTGCTGGGCCAGGGCACAGGTGTCACAACAAGTACAGCAGTAAAGCTGCAGAGAATTCCAAGAGGATCGCTTAAGTAAGTAGCAGTAAAAAAACCAAAGAACAAGGCAAATGGGCAGTAACAAGTCAGCAAATGTGACCGACATTTGGCTGAAAACTGAGACTGCAATCCTTCAGATATGTACTAGCCTGATGGAGGGAAAATTATATACAAAGTAACCAGCTACTGTTCTTTAATAAGGTATACTCCCCAGCATGCTGCTGGCTTGTCACTTTCCCTAAAAGTTCTGGCATCCCTGATATTTTAAAGTTAAAACAATAGCTTGGAAAGTCATTTGGTTGTTTTAGTTACGACTGGGGCTTCCCTAAAGTGACAAGAACTTGCCTTCATTTGCTGAATCAGTGAATACCTGTAATAGCTCTTTGGGGGAATTCTCTCAATGAAATGCACTGGTAGTGCATAAGTGGCCAAGAGTGTGAGATGGACAATGGTCAAAAATTAATCAAAAAAAGTAATCCAGGAATTAGGGATTCATGAACTATGCATAAACTGAAGTGTTTGACTTTTACTTGATTGTACATTAGTAATTGGTTTGTTTTGCATGGAAATATAAAACTGATGTTCAAATGCAAATGCTCCAAAACAGTAATTTGGGCATTTGATGTTAGTATAATTATTAAACAGATGTGCCTTTGTATGCTGAATAGCAATTTATTTAATAAAATGTACTCTTCCTGATTGAATCTGTACTGGCTTGTACTATTTATTTTATGGCTGCAGAAAACCTATCCTCAGTGTATTCACCACAGACTTCCATTGCATTGACAAGCAATTTGTGTGAATTTTCTGCAGTTAACTGAATGTAGATAAAAATAATAATTTATGTCATCTCCAAGACCACATATATGACAGTAAAAAAAAAAAAAACTGAAGATGAGGTAACTTGTGTCATTCATTAGATAGAAGGATAAGGTGTTTATTCTTTTATCAGGTCACGTTTACCAATGCATAAGAAAAATTGCAAAATAAAACTGAAGTCAATATGTGTACAAAAATGAATGTCTGTGTCTAAGAGTGCATTCAAGATGAAAGGTGCATATTAAAGTAATAGAAAACGGGAAACGCTTAATGTTTAAGGAAAGCAGAAAATAACACAGATGACTATATAGATTACAAGCATGCCAAGATTTGAAATGGGCAGTGACACTATGTTGGTATTCATAGTTTGGGAATTCATAGCTATGCTGTATTTATTCATGAAGAGTGCCACTACACACATATGCAAATAAGCTACGTGCAGGTTATTCATGCTGATTAAGTAAAGGCATTTTGAAAAACATGCCTACTTATGGCAAAAGTGTAAAGTACCTAAAATTAAGCATTAAGTACATATGAAGTACTACTTGAAAGCTATACGTTTTGTATGACCTTGTATATACTTGGCTATTGCAGATAGACACTGCTATGTGTAGTCATGCTTGAAAGACTTAAGCCAAGTAGTGGACTTGTGTAGTTTTTATGTTTAATAGTTTTAAAAAATAAAGTGGTTTAAAATGTTTTGTAAAGGGGTATATTTATGTGGGCAGCCTTTTGTTTGTTTTAAAGAATGGAAAGGTAAAATAGGAAAGATCGAAAATGGGGAGACACAACAAAGAGAGAGACAGAAGGAACACATCAGGATGGTTGTGCTGGAGGAGGTGGAAGAGGAGGGGCACTCTATTTTTGCAGGAATGGAATATACACCCTATTTGTACAAGATTTTTTACATAAGAGGGTAGTCTGGATAGAAAGTAGGTAAGAGGGTGTAAGAGAAAGGACAAGGGAAGAAGGGTGATAAGTGGTGCCAGCAAGAGTCCCCGGTCCACAGAACTTTGTGCATTTCCACTGACAGATGGTGTTGCAATGGAGGACCCCAATGTTGAGGGAGTAGGGGCCTATGATGGCAAAGTGGTTGGCACCAACTGGGGCAGTGAGTCTTCAACCCTCTGAAGAGAGGCCTCAGTTGGCTGAAGCCATCTGTCCATGACCTGCTTCATCATATCCTCAACCAAGTCCCAAAGCCTCAATTCAGTAAGGCTTAACAAGTTGCCACATTCCAGGGTGCCTGTAGGTCCAGTGCCACCTGCATAATCCTGTGAGTTCATCCCTGGAATAACCTGTGAGGTATGCAACTGGGCTGCTCTTGAAGAATTTTGATCTTTAAAAAAATTAACATAAATGGGAGAGAAAGAAAATACAAAGGAGAAAGGAATGCATAATTAAAATAAAAAAGCAGAGAAAAAAGGGAGGGGGAGACAAAAGAGAAGATGCACACAATAAATTCCACATAATGTTATACTGTGTTCAATTTCTTTAAAACAATTTTATTTTTATAAATCTTTATTTTTGTAAAACAGAATGTACAGGTAGTGTTTATGCATACATGGAGCTACTGATTTGTGAAGTGCTTATGTGTACATGGGAAGAATGAAATGAGAAGTGCGTATGCATACTTGGGATGAAATAATAAGAGAAGTGCTTATGCATATTTGGAAAGAAAGAGTGTATTGCTAACAAGTTTTGGTGGACTTTAACTTTTTCATTCTACTATACCAACATAAATGATTATATTTGTGCCTGATAAGAATTTGTTTGCAATATTGTACTGAAACCACCCTTTCTAAATACTTAGATATTATAAAATCAGTTATCTCTTTATATACTTTATTGAAATCAGTTATATACAGAATACTGCAGTCATATATTGATATGTGTTTTACATTGGGTTGCAGTAATATACTGAATGCACTGTAGTGCAACTGTTACCATCCATTATATTTATTTCTTTATATGCATTAATGAAATAAGTTAAAGATGGAATACTAAATTTATATACTGACATCATTTACATTTGGTTGCAGTAATGTACTGAATGAACTGTAGTACTTTAGTTACCATCCTTTATAAATTATTTCTTTATATTTTAATGAAATCAGTTGAACATACAATACTATTTACTACTTTATTCTTGCTTACCAGTGGCTTCAACCAGTCTCGCTGTTCTCCTGCTCTGCTGATGCCTGTTTTAGTTGATCTTGTCAACGGTTAGAAAGAGAAAACATAGGCCATTGACGAGGGGAAGGTGGTCCACACAGCCTACCTGGACCTCGCAAAAGCCTTCGATACAATACCCCACTCGGACATTATAGATAAGCTCACCAGCTTAAATATAAACCCCTGTGTCACTAGATGGATTGCAAACTGGCTCAAGGACAGAACCCACATGGTTAGAATTGCTGGAGCCATGTCAGACTCCAAACCAGTTACAAGTGGTGTCCCACAAGGCTCAGTCCTGGGACCTCTCTTGTTCGGTATATATTTCTCGGAGGTACAGGCCAACATGGAAGGTCTGTGGCTGACCAAGTTCACAGATGACTGCAAACTGGGCGCCATAATCGACTCTCCAGCCGACACAAGCATCCTCCAAAAGGGCCTCATAGAAACAGACAACTGGTGCCAGAGCCATGGCCTCAAGCTAAATGCCAAAAAGTGTATAGTCATCCCCTTTGGCAAAAACAAAGTGCCCACAAATTACCACATAGGTGGTAATCCATTAAGTACAGAAGAAGTAATTAGGGACCTGGGGACCCAAGTTGATAGCAATCTCTCATTTGACAACCACGTGGCCAAAGTGGTTAGAAAAACATTTTATATAGCCCACCTAATCATGAAGGGATTCACATCTAGATCAGGGGAGGTCATTGTGCCTCTTTACTCATCCCTCATCAAGCCCATAATTGAGTACAATGCCCCTTTTGGGATGTACCAGACACCTGCAGCAACTGGAAATATCCCAAAAGTACCTCACCAAGAGGATCAAAGGGCTCAAACAGATGCCATATGCTGCCCGGTTAAAGAAACTCCAGCTCTACTCAGTGGCATATTGCCTGTTCAGAGGCGATCTGTGCCTGACGTATAAAGCCATGTCCAACCCGGAATTAATGGACATGCTGCACCTCAGAAAATCCAAATCCCATCAAGCTACGCGCTCGAGAGACTTGAACCTCAGCACTGAAATAAATAGGACATGCTGGAGGGACAGATTCATAACCCAGAGGCTCCCTTCACTCTGGAATACAATCCAAGTCCAGGTTAGGCAGAGTCCCTCATTGACTCTCTTCAAGAGGAATCTTGATGAGTGGATGGGAGATTGTAGGTTTACCCCGGGTATCACTTCTGTGTCACTGTTAGACAGAGGCACAGTATACTAACCTCGAAAAAGGGCATAGCAAAATAAATTTAAAATGGGTGGTGAAAGCCAAACACATTCTGACTAGGCTTATAAATGCCCTAGGGCAGATAGCCTAGTATGAACCTATGAACCTATGAACCTATAATTGTTTACCTGTATTTCACCTCTTTTTTCCTTAACATTATTGCTACAACTACCATTCACTGCTGTAGTCGATTAGTATGCACTTGTTTAAATATTTGTTACTATATGAATTCTCATACTGCGTCAATCATGTCGCAATGCAAATATTTTTGTGTTTAAATACATATATTTATATGGTTACCTAGCAAAACATCTACTCTTCATAACATCTAAACTCAAAACATCAAGGTCATAACATCTAAACTTCGAAACATCTAAATCTCATAACATCAAATCTCAAAACTTTGAAAACTACAAAACTGCTGTGCTATTTGACTGATGATTACATCCAGTAGTTTTTTTGTCTGTGTTTGTGACTGTAGTATATTTTTTATATGCAGTAATGGTGCAGAACTAGGGATCAAGACAGCAAAATGACAACTTCAGTTATGAGGAAAACTGCATCTTTATGGCAGCCCTTAGGAAATAAATCAAATGTCTGTTTGGTAAAGGGGTGGCAAAACAAGCTGAGAGCACAAAAGCCTGGAATCAAGTTACACTGGACATTAACACAGCGTAAGAAAACAGCAAATGATATGTTAAGACGTGCTAGAGCCAATGCGAGGCAGAATGCAATTGCCCATACCAGTACGGGGGGTATCCATTAATTATCCCTTTAATGCCAGATGAAGAATACCTATTCTGCATCCATGGGGATGACTATGACACAGAAGATGACAGGACTAGAAAAATCAGAGTTGCTGTGGACACTGACTACTACCAACATCTGCAGCAGCAACATTCACCTGCTTAGGTAAGTTGTTTTAAAAACAGTAACATATATTTAAATACAGAATTGAACACTGACATGGAACGTGATTACATTCAACATGTGACTATTACAGTTAACAAGCAAACATTGCATATCTACATTGAATGGCAGTAAAAGCAGTGTGCAGTGTGAATCTTTGTTCCTTACTTAACACACAGCAGTGAATGCTATCAGTTTATTGGTAATGTTTTTAAATAATTATTTATAGGGTCAGCAGCAGAAATTTTACTGAATATAAAATGTTGGTTATACTATATGTGTGTGTACTTGATGGTTCTGCTATAACAATAAATGTGGATAATATCAGCAGCAGAATGGTTATTGAAGAGGATTATAATGATGACAACATAGTTATACACATGAGCAGCATGAAGAAAGTGGCGCACAGTCCTCAAGTTTAATGGCGGGATCTCACACACCGCAATATGTTAGTAACTCTGTAGGAAGTGACAGTGTATCACTAAATCAGGCACATGCTGACATTACACTACAGCTTGAACAGGGAGAAAACTCGTACGCTTCTGCACCAATATCTCCAAACTCAGATGAACACTCTCAGGATGATGGCAAATGGTTTCCACAATTACATCTTTACAAAGGGGAGTAGGACACAGGAATTTGTCATAGCTACCCCAGGAAACACATAAAGCATTAACTGCCTAGCAGCAAATGTGCTGTGACATTGTTAGGACTGAGACTACTACCACACAGAGTCATAATGAAGAAGTCAGAGTATTCCAGGGTGTGCATGAGGATTTCCAGCACTACATGGGAATGGCACAGAGTAGGGATAATGCCCCAATCACACTGATGCATAGTATGTATGGTGGAACAACAAGCATCCATGGCCGCTTCAGTTTGTACACTATTAAGGGCTTAGCAGACAAAAGTAACGATCAGTCTTGGAAGGGGAAGAGGACAGGATACTGTCTTGATACAAGGGAGCAGATCACGTGATACTACAAGTGCTTCTCAAGAAAGTATTGTAATTAGTTGGGAGGTGCAAGCACAACAGATTACATGCTAGCCACAACAGTGTTCATCTGGACCTAGCAGAACCTCTCATTCAAGGTCACAGTCCCTGTCTTGCAGCCTTGTAAGATCAGCATCTGCAGGATTGCCCTCACCATGTAGCTCTCATGATAGTTCCTCTTCAAAATTATTTTCATCATCACCTAATCTTTAGGAGATGTGTATGACACATTTTACCTTGAGCACCTGTGATTCAGTTAAAGCATTTCTGTTACAATTTGGCCTTCACAAACACAGGACAATATTTAACTTTAAGGGGAATAAGTTATTTAAAAAATGGATGATTTCGACTTTAAATAAGAAAAAAAATGTTATTATGCTTCTCTTACTATAGCTTTTAGAAATATACAAGAAACACATGAACTACATTATGTTATTAATGTTACCAATTCACTCTCGTTCTTAGACTGAAATTTTAGTGCATATAAAATGTTGGTTATAATTATTTGTGTGTACTTGATGGTTAAAAAAAGAAATCTGAAATGTTCTATTTTATATACATGGGAGATCCAATAAATAAAGGAGTCAAATTGTGACACATAACCTCAAAAGAAGGGAAAACATGAAAAGAGTTCTTTTTCAAAGGGGCAAGCATGCCACAATTCATTCTTATGAGGAATTGTAATAGTAATTTCATGTATTATGCTCCTTATACTAGCTGATATAAGTATTTTTCAAACAAATGCAGACTGTTTCTTATGTTAAATTTAAATGTCAGGATAACAATTTCTTTGATATGCATCAAATCTTAAAGGCACTATAGCTATCTTGATATGTTATATTTCTTGTTGTTGCAGCACTGGGAAACAAGTGATTTGATGCTTGCTTGAATAATGTTAAACCTCTACAGATACCTTTGTTTTGTTATGAAATGCCTGTCATTACAAATTACTACTCTTTTGTTGCATCTAAAACCAGATAGACATGGCAAGTCTTCCTAGACACTTAGGGTACTCAAATGGTCAGTCAACGGTGAGACATGAAACAGCAAAGTACCTAAACCTTGCAAAATGTTTATGTTCTATGACTGTTGTTCCAAGAAGCGATCAAGAATCAGCATAATATATATGTTAACTATCTTAAATGAGAAGTATGGGTTGGCATCATTGTGACTACTGTTTCTTGCATACTATTTCACATGAAAAATGCAAGTCAAGAAACAGTATATTGCAAACATTTAAGTCAATGAAAAAATGAAGAAATACAAAAGTACAAAAACAGGATACACTATTAAATAAGGTCAAGCAAAGTTAAATACAGCTTAAAATGAAGGTTATATTATTTAGGCTATACTTTTAAATGTGGTGTTGTGGGTCAGAAAAAGGTGAGTCAGGCAGGATATGCTAACCTTAGTTTACTTAGTTATTTTTTTTGTAATTAAAAGGTTCTGAAAAAAAATATTAAATAGAGGTGTCATAAAATGCCAAATTCAAACTTCCAAAAAAGTAACATACCTCTTGGTTGTAAATTTTTAACCTCTACCAGATATGGTAGTTTTGTGGTTAGGCACAGAGATAGAGCTGGAAGAGTTAACTGCTACAGGAATAGAGAAATACTTGCTCAAACTATTAAAAAAATATTCTTATGAACAGAAGGAGAAGACAGCAAAACAACTTAACATTAAGGGAAAAACAGTAAGAAAAAGGGATGTGGATAATTGACTTATGGAATGTGAAAGGGATACAAGATAAAAAGAAAAGGAAATTATTTATGCTTAGCTTTTAAACCAGATGTAAAGATTATATTTATACAAGAAACACATATGTTAAAGGAAGACTGGGAGAAAGCTAGGGAGAAAAATGGATTAAAACAATAATGGCGTCAGGTAATAATATGAACAGTAAGGGGGTTTCAGTTTTAATTAAAAACTTATTCAAAGAGACAGTTACAAAACATGATTCTCATATAAATGGAAGATGCTGATATTTCTCAATAATTAAAAGCTCTATTCTACAGAAACAACTTCTTTTCTTGAGCCTGTATAGTCCATGTGTGAAACAACAAGATTTTTTCAAGGAAATTTATAGCATCCTAACTCTATTTCCAAACTTGTCCTATATAATAGGAGGTGACTAGAATTCATTAACTGACCCCATAACAGATAGAACAAGTAAAAGAAAATCTTATAAGACCCAAGTCTCCATAGTGATAAACAATCTAAAAACAGATTTTCACTTATTTAACCTGCATTGCTACTGGAGTAATAACCCATCTACAATAAAATTCACATACTACTCCCAATTTTATAAATCGTGGTCTAAATTAGAATTCTTTCTGATATTTGAAATATTCCTAATGGTAGAAATAAACTATTGTACAGAAGCTAGGTTTTTTTTCATACCCCTCAAAGATTACAATTAAAATAAGATGGCCTAGTGATCTAAGCCTAAAATCAAGGGGTACAAACTGGTCCCTAAACCTGAAATTACTACAGAAAAAGGATATAGTATAGGAAATTAACAACATATTAGACAAACTCGATTATGACTTAATGCTGACAGATATTCCTTATGATATTCAATGGGCAGCAAGTAAAGCAAGGATTAGGGGAATTTTGATTAAAAAAGTGTTATACCACAAAAAAGTATATAAAGAAAAAGAGACAAAACTAAAACAAAAATAACTGAAATAGAAGAAACAATCAAAAAAAAAAACTGAACTCAGTACTGGAAGAACAGATGGATAACTTGAAAAAGACATATAAAATGCATACAGAACAATTCTCTTTCACAGAAATGAAGACCTTAGCAAAATACTCAGAATGGACATAGCCTCCCTCAAGATTACTGGCGAGGATAATAAATGTTAATAACAGTGCCCCTCCAAAAACAGAAATTGAATACCAAGGGAACACATATAATACTAATCAAGAAATTATTAAAACTTTTAAAGATTTATATACAAAACAATATGGTCCTTAAGAATCTAAACTTCCCAAAGATAACTCAAACACAGAAGGATCTACTTAAGGCTCCTTTCAAGCCAACATGAAATCCTTTCCATAATAAATAGTCTGAAAACAAGTAAAGCTTCTAGACCTGATGGTTATACTGCTGAGTTTTATAAATCCTTTGGACAAAAAAATACCAAAACGTTTACTGAAAATCTGTACCTATATAAGAGAATATAGCATTATGGATCTATATTTAAATAACTCAAAGATAGGTTTAATACTTAAAGGAAATTTTGATAACAAAACCCCAGGAAACTACAGACCAATTTATTTCATAAATCTAAACATCAAAATTCTAGCTACACTGCTTGCAAACAGACTGCAAAAAGTATTACCAAATATAATATCACCTGGACAGTCAAGATTCATGAATGGTAGGCAGACATCTGATAACACATTAACCTTAGATACAATGATCTTGCTATCTAACCAAAATAAAACCCTATCTGTGCTTTTGCTTTAGATGCATGTAAAGCCTTTGACAAAGTAAATCTAAACTTTTTTTTCTATGCTGCCCTATTATGATATACCACAATAATTTACAAATATAATAAAAAATGTATATGAGAGCACTTACACAACTCTATACATTAATAAAACAAATTCAGATCCAGTAAAAATTCTAAATAGGACCAGACAAGGATGTCTGCTGTATCTGTACTTCTTTAACTTATATGCAGAATCTCTTTTTTTACTCATAACCTAAAGAACGTACCATCATAGTACAGAAAATTTTAATAATAAAATTGCACTAACAGCCTTTGCTAATGATTTAATATTATATTTTGCACTCCTTAACATTGACTTGAGTAAAATTTTATATTCTGTTAATAGCTTCTCAAAAGTTTTTAACTATCCCACAAAATCACTAATTTTCCCTTTTAATCCATTAGGTCATACTGATTCATATTTTCCTGTTTCAGAAATAAAATTGAAATGCTCCATAAAATACTTTGGGATATCCTTTGAACATAACCCAAAACTATTAATGCAGAATAATATACTAAAGATACGAGTAGACATTGAACAGGATATCCAGAGATGGGGAAAAAATGAAGTTATCCTTTCTTTCGAAAGCAGCAATTATAAAAACGAATATTCTCCCAAGATTATTATTTCAACTGAATGCAATAAACTTAATATTTGAGAAAACCTTCTTTAGAAAACTAAATGTAGCTTTAGCTAGGTTTATCTGGTACCCTCAGTCTGTCAGAATCAGCTATCATGTATCCTAAGGAAAACAGAGGACTAGGAATACCTGACTTTAACTTATATTATGATATAATATGTTCAAACAGGATCATTCAAGTTGTTGAATATAATTCCAAGGGTAAAGAATAGTATCCACTATGGATTAAATTATGGTATGATTACGTCAAAATCAATAAAATCAATCCCAACGCTCTTCCATTTATAAATCAGGAAAATCTAAGAGATAGCAGATTTCATATCTCATTAAAATAATTAGATTTCAAAAAATGATGGAAGCATTAAACTTAACAAATACTTACATCTTGTTACAACAAATACATCTGAATCCAAATCTCAGATTAAATAACGAGATGATAAACTTGGACAACTATCCACAAGTTAAGAAATGCAATATCTGGGATATTTACAGACATAGGGAAAAATCTTTAGAGGATACAAGGAATATCCTTAGCCTTCGAAAAAGATACATCATAAAGCTAAGGCCAATTACAGATTTTTGCACTTCAGTAATAGGAGAATTTGAAGTAATCAATAAAGACATAAATATGTGCAATACATTAAGGAACTTACTAACTTTAAGGAAAAAAAATGCTATCAAATACATATAGGCTTATAGTATCCATTAAATATCAACCATCTATTTTGTACTCAAAATACTGGGTTGAAAAGTTCAAAGAAATTACTGAAAAGCAAAAATCTAAATATATCGAAACAACATTAAATTTAATCTATTTTACGAAACTCATGTATACACAATTAATGATAACCAACAATGCTTACTTTACTCCAGATATACTAAATATTTCAGCTTGGAAGTTTCACCAAACTGTCCCTGCTGCTTGTCACAAATTGCTGACCTATTCCACAGCTTCTACAGCTGTAAATGTACTTATAAATTATGGTGCTCACTGACAGACTAAAGAAGCTAGGATATCAAAAATCCACATTATCATGGGAATTTGCAATTTCAAAAGTTGCCCACACTTAATCTGAAAACTCTAGTTACCCTCTTTTCTCTAGTAAAATTGTGCATTACTCAGAACTGATTAGATCGAGTGGTTATCATGGGAGAGCTTCAGAAGTATAGCAATAGACTATATATCAGCACATAAATTAATAATGAATAACCAAAGTAAACGTTCCTATTTTCTAAAATACTGGAGTCTTCTCCAGGATCATATTTTAAAAGAAAAGATAGAAGAGACAATACAAATTATTGTGAAATGTAATCTATAAAGGGCATAAGACATATTCTTTTATGAGTCTGTGTGTAATCAAAACCTTATATGTAGCAGTTATGAATAGTATATAAACTGTGACACAAATCTTAATCAGAAGTTGATTTTCTGTAGCACTTGTATGTATTACATATAGAATGTTATCTATATTGTGTATTTTGTTGTAACACTGAAAATTCTTTTCCAACAAGATGTACCTAAATGACTGGAATTGAAATATGCAAACAAAACAAGAGAAGAAGAATAATAAAAATATTTGAAAAAAAAATCATGGCACAACTAGAACACTGTAACTGTATGCATTTCATTCCTGTAATGGTACTGTTTAAACCTCATTGAACTCTGGAATGAAAGCTGCATATCATAAAATACAGTTCCAGAGATTAACACCTTTAATGCTTTTTGCATTGCATTGTTATAGCTGTTATTTACCTGCAACTTAAAAGTAGTAATACACAACTTTTCAGGGAAACGCTAATAAGCAAATTACAAAGAATAAAATCTGTATCCTGCTATGGAAACAAACACTGCTGCCACTTCACCCTCATCACTGCACAAATGATGATATTGTTTATATAAAAGGCCAGAAATTATTGGGTATGACAAAATAAAATAATTTGATGTATGTATCTCAGCAGTCAACATACTTCAAACTGAGAAAACATTGCATAATATAAAAAATATGATACATTTTCATTCAGATGCACGGTATGAAGTCATTAAATACTAAATTAACACATTTTACTAACTGAACCACTTGAGGACATTTAGTATGTGCACACTTAGGTACATCTTTCACTTGAATGTATTGTGCAAAACAGTTAAAATGTGATTATTCCTTATTTGGTGCCTTATGGCATCAATCAACAAGACTCAGCGAGCACTCAGGGATGACTTTTACAAACAATAATGTGAATAACTATTCTGAAATAAAAAAAATAAATAATTAAAGATGAGAAGGAATGTCAGATGAACAGCGACAATAGAGCACTCCCACACAGCATAGTTCACAAATACCACTGCATGCATCAGCTATGCTCTGTGTGGTTTTACAAGAAAGGAAACACTAACCAGAATGTTGTAGTCCATGGTTGTAGACTAAGCTCTAGCTTTTTTACCCATGCAGCCATATGCTGTGCATGACCCTGATACAGAGGATCCCTTACTACTGCTGCCAGCTAGTTAACATTACTCATAGTAGGAGTGGATCAAAGAACTGAAGTGACTACGTGGGTCACTTCACAACCATACTGGCACATGATCATGTTGTGCAGAAAGCAACATGCAGTAAACATCTAGCATGCAGTAGCTAGGTCACACTGAAGAGCACCCGCAGACTCATTTCAGTACCTAATAAATGACTCTTCAGGAGGCTGAAGACCCCCTCTATAACAATACGGATTTGGGAGAGGGCTGTGTTGAAGTTCTCTTCTCCAACTCCTCTTGATTTTGTCACTGGTGTCATGAACCATGGCTCCAGTGGATATCCAGAATCACCTGAAAGACAGAAAAAAAGAAAGAGAGAGAGAAAAGCATGGAGACAAAACAAAGAAAATTAGTGTAGTATTCTGCAATACATTTTACCATGAATAACTACTTAAATAAAAAAGAAAGAAAAGAGAAAAAAATATTTTTCCACTTACCAACAAGATGACCACTTGGCATCCTACCATGCAGAAAGAGGTCGTAGTGTCAGGTAGTGTGCCAGATATGGGAATCTTGTGCACTAGCAGGATGCTGGGTAGGGACAGTGGTTATTCACCTCACACTACCTCTCAATTGATAGAATGGCAGCCCTATCTATTGCATTACTGCACCTCCCCAGTGGACCAGATGGGACCTTAATTGCAACATGGGTGCATTTGATTGCACTGAGTACCTCAGGGAAATGTGCCACCCCATAAAAGGCAAACATAGTCCTGGATCAGTCCTAAGATGATATTGGGAAATAGAAATACTGATCCACGTGCCAAGAACACATCCAAGAACTGCAACAGTATCCTCAAGGCAGAAGTATGAGAGATGAGATACCCAGTGTGTCCCCAGTCTGTTTCTGGAAGGTCCCCTTGGCAAGTATATATATACCTTAGTATCCACACATATAGAAAGCTTATGCATTCCTCCAGTACCCCTGCGGGAGTCATACATGCTCACTAAGACACTTATAATATCTCTATCCACTCATAACCTATCAAGTATCTTATGATTATCAAAATTATACTTTGTTATACTCTTTTTTATCTCTCCCTTCTTGGCCAGGGAGTGCCACTAGGAGCAAGTAGTTTTGTCTCAGCCAAAACAAGCAGTTCACAGTGGGAAATAACACTGCTAGCAACAAGGACAGCATCTTTTTGGATTGCAAAGTAGACAGAATAGGTGAGACTCCTTTTTATATAATGTATATGTGGACACTGCAGAAAATCAGGAAAGTTTCACTATGAATCACAAATAAGCTAGAGAATGCTTCATTGGTGTACACTGTTTTAAGAAATTCCTCATTACATCTCTTTATGACTTAATTTGCTTAAGCTTATTCACAGCCATCATGTATTTCAGTGTATATAATAATAATGATAATAATGTCACAACCCCATGCCCATCCAACCTCCTAGCTCAATAATCAGTGACAAAGATCCATTATCAGAGAAAATATTCTTATTATATACACCCAGAAAGTTGCGACTATAACAGGTTATACATGATCTAGCATTTTCCGAAATGGACACAGTCTGAATTCCAACTGGTTGTCATTGTGGAACACAAATATGAGATAAAATCAGGGACAGTTGAGAACTCTACACACACACACACACACACACACACACACACACACACACACACACACACACACACACACGCACTAAACATGGCAATATTATTAGCACTCTATGTACCAACTTTTAACAGGACCAAGCTAATGCTGTATTACTGGCTTGTCCATTCCTAGTCTGTTTTGACTGTAACAAGCCCCAGGAAGTCTCTCTCTCTCTCTTATTGTCTCTTCATTTGAACTAAGGAAAGAATAGAAAAGAAATCAGAGTTGTAAAGCATTAAAAAAGAGCAGCACAGCGCAGAAGGTACAGGGTATGACCATTGTTTTTAAATACTAATACCAGCACCAGACCTTGGTTGCTTTGTGCAGGGTCTGGCCTTTACCAAGACCATACAAAGTCCATACAGTTGTCACTGCTTCTGGAGTCCCTGCTCAATTAGATATTGAACTTTCCTTAAATCTTAGAAACCAACACCATTGTAATCTTTTTACACACAGACACATTGAGATATAG